>NC_053028.1:465844943-465923162 GCF_003073215.2 Triticum urartu
CGTCACGTGATATGTGTTTTGCCTGGAGCGTCTTGTGTGATATGTGTCTTTGCTTGTTTTATTTTTTGTTTTAAGTCATCTATCCTTGCTGGACACACCATTTTGAGAGAGCCAAAATCATATCATGACTTGTTAGAATTCCTCTCTATGCTTCACTTAAATATTTTATGAGCTAGGACTTGCTCTAGTGCTTCACTTATATCTTTTTGAGCATGGTGTGCTTTGTTAATTTTGAAGAAATTCTCTCTTGATTCACTTAAATTATTTTGATAGAAAGAAAATTTGTTATGCTCATGATGTTAACTTATATTTGTTTGAGCTTATGAAAAGCAACACATGAAAATTAGTTCCAAAGTGATAGATATCCAAGAAGGATAAAAGAAACAAAAATGTCATGAAGATCATTAGAAAAAATAAACTTGATTCTTAGTAATAGTTTTGAGATATGATGATGTGATATGTGAGTTATGTTGATGAGTAATTGTGCTCTAGTAAGAATATTGGTGTTAAGGTTTGTGATTGCCTATGCTTGCATGAAAGTCAATAATCATGCAATGAAAATTATATCCTACTTGTGGTGCATTAGTCGGTGTTAATTATGCTTAATGCTTGCTTATGAGATTATTCGTTTCTTGGTAGGTCGCTTCCCAATCTTTTGCTAGCCTTCATTTTACACTAAGTATGACCTCTACTTGTGCATCCAAAATCCTTTAAACCAGTTTTGCCACATGAGTCCACTATATCTACCTATATGCGGTATTCTTTTGCCTATCTAAGAAAATTTCCATGTGCCATCTCTAACTTTCAAAAATAAACTTCTCTTTTGTGTATTTGGTTCGCACGCGAAACGGTAATGGGTGGCTAGTATATTCTATGCTAGATGTGTTATTTTCAAGATGAGTGTTTATTCACTCGTCATTGCATGAGAGTAAGGAAAAGGTCTTAGGGATGCCTAGTCCCGAAATGCAAAAAAAAAATTGAATTTACTCTATGTTGTCAAATAATAAATTCCTTGGAAAGTGTTGGTATGGAAGGCACCCATGGATACGGCTAGCCATGGAAAGTGAAAGAATTGTGGAAAAAGGAATAAACTTTATTTTCTGTTTGGGAACCGCCTATGGCATATCTAGCATGGAAAGTGTTCATAGCTCTGAGTCATTTTCGTTGGTGGGATGGATACACCTCCCAAAATGTTTTTAGCACTAATTTTTCGCTTTGAGCTCTGTCACCTCTACAAATCCGTACTTCCCTCTGCGAAGGGCCTTTCTTTTACTTAATGCAATTTTTATTTTGAAATTTGAGTCTCCATCTTCTCTCATAAAAAGCACCAACTAGGAGGCAACATGATCGTGCTCAAGTATTGGGTGTAGTTAATATTCGAGTGTGTTTCATGAATGGATCAATGTTTGAGCATGATGGGCTTGGGATAACTTATTTTAGCGTTGATATTTTGAAAGACATGGATGCTTGTTGGTATGCTTGAGTATCTAAATTATTATGTCAAAACTAGACTATTGCTTTGAATCACATAAAAGTCCAAATGTCCATGCTATAAAGAAAAGCATATGTTATGACTTGATGAACAGCACTCCACATCAAAAATTCGGTTTTTATTACTTACCTACTCGAGGACGAGTAGGAGTTAAGCTTGGGGATGTTGATACGTCTCCAACGTATCTATAATTTTTGATTGTTCGATGCTGTTTTATTATCATTCTTGGATGTTTTATAATCATTTTATATCATTTTATGGTACTAACCTATTGACATAGTGCCAAGTGCCAGTTGCTGTTTTTCCATGTTTTTTACATCACAGTAAATCAATATCAAAAGAAGTCAAATTCCATGAAACTTCACGATGATTTTTTATGGGCCAGAGGAAAGGCAATGGGCCCTGGTTGCACCTGGGGGTGCCCCCAGGGGGGCACAACCCACCAGGGCACGCCAGGAGGCCCAGGCGCGCCCTGGTGGGTTGTGCCCACCTCGGGTGCGCCCTGGACCGCCTCTTAGCTCTATAAATACCACAATATTCGAGAAACCCTAGAAGAAGCGTCGAAATATTCATCCAACCGCCGCAGACTCCAGAACCACCAGATCCAATCTAGACACCATCACAGAGGGGTTCACCACTTCCATTGGTGCCTCTCTGATGATGCATGAGTAGTTCTTTGTAGACCTTCGGGTCCGTAGTTAGTAGCTAGTTGGCTTCCTCTCGCTCTCGCTGGATTCTCAATACAATGGTCTCTTGGAGATCCATATGATGTAACTCTTTTGCGGTGTGTTTGTTGGGATCTGATGAACTTTGAGTTTACGATCAGTCATATCTTTTTATATCCATGAAAGTTATTTGAGTTTCTTTGATCTCTTATATGCATGATCTCTTATAGCCTCGTATTTCTTCTCCGATATTTAGGTTTTGTTTGGCCAACTTGATCTATTTATCTTGCAATGGGAAGAGGTGCCCGTTAGTGGGTTCGATCTTCCGGTGCTCGATCCCAGTGACAGAAGGGGAATCGACACGTACGTATCATTACTACTAAGGATAAAAAGACGAGATCTATATCTACCACCATATACATAAACAGATCTTGTCTACATCATGTCATCGTTCTTATTGCATTACTCCGTTTTTTCATGAACTTAATACACTGGATGCATGCTCGATAGCGGTCGATGTGGAGAGTAATAGTAGTAGATGTAGGAAGGAGTCGGTCTACTAGTCTTGGACGTGAAGCCTATGTAATGATCATTGCCTGGATATCATCATAATTATTTGAAATTCTATCAATTGCCCAATAGTATTTGTTTACCCACCGTTTGCTATTTTTCCCGAGAGAAGCCACTAGTGAAACATACGGCCCCCAGGTGTTATTTCTCATATATTTGCCTTGCGATCTACTTTTCCTTTGCATTTTTATTCAAATGTATTAAACCAAAAAATACAAAAATACCTTGCTGCACTTTATTTATTTGCTATCTATTATTACAATCTACTACAATTTATCTCACGTCCGCTTGCCAATTTCTGGCGCCGTTACCCGAAAGGGATTGACAACCCCATTAACACGTCGGGTTGCGAGGTGTTGCTATTTGTGTGCAGGTGTTGTTTACGTTGTGTTGCTTGGTCTGTTGGGGAACCTAGTAATTTCAAAAATTTCCCTATGCACACGGAAGATCATGGTGATGCATAGCAACGAGAGAGGAGAGTGTTGTCCACGTACCCTCATAGGCCGAAAGCGGAAGCGTTAGCACAACACGGTTGATGTAGTCGTACGTCTTCACAATCCGACCGATCAAGTACCGAACGCACGACACCTCCGAGTTCAGCACACGTTCAGCCCGATGACGTCCCTCGAACTCCGATCCAGCCGAGTGTTGAGGGAGAGTTTTGTCAGCTCGACGGCATGGTGACGATGATGATGTTCTACCGACGCAGGGCTTCGCCTAAGCACCGCTACAGTATTATCGATGTGGACTATGGTGGAGGGGGGCACTGCACATGGCTAAAAGATCAACTTGATCAATTGTTGTGTCTATGGGGTGCCCCCAGCCCCCTTATATAAAGGAGCAAGGGGGGGTGCGGCCGGCCATAGGAGGAGGCGCGCCGGAGGAGTCCTACTCCCACCAGGAGTAGGACTCCCCCCCTTTCCTAGTTGGATTAGGACTTGGGAGGGGGAAGGAGTGGAGGAGAAGGAAGGAAGGGGGGGCGCCGCCCCCTTCTCCTTGTCCTATTCGGACTAGGTGGGAGGGGCGCGCAGCCCAGCCCTTGCATCCTCTCCTCTCTTCCACCTAGGCCTACTAAGGCCCATTAAGTTACCAGGGGTTCTGGTAACCTCCCGGTACTCCGGTAAAATCCCAATTTCACCCGGAACACTTCCGATATCCAAACATAGGCTTCCAATATATCAATCTTCATGTCTCGACCATTTGGAGACTCCTCGTCATGTTTGTGATCACATCCGGGACTCCGAACAACCTTCGGTACATCAAAACATATAAACTCATAATATAACTATCATCGAAACGTTAAGCGTGTGGACCCTACGGGTTCAAGAACTATGTAGACATGACCGAGACTCGTCTCCAGTCAATAACCAATAGCGGAACCTGGATGCTCATATTGGCTCCCACATATTCTACGAAGATCTTTATCGGTCAGACCACATAACAACATACGTTGTTCCCTTTCTCATCGGTATGTTATTTGCCCGAGATTCAATCGTCGGTATCTCAATACCTAGTTCAATCTCGTTACCGGCAAGTCTCTTTACTCGTTCCATAATACATCATTCCACAACTAACTCATTAGTTGCAATGCTTGCAAGGCTTAAGTGATGTGCATTACCGAGTGGGCCCAGAGATACCTCTCCGACAATCGGAGTGACAAATCCTAATCTCGAAATACGCCAACCCAACAAGTACCTTTGGAGACACCTGTAGAGCACCTTTATAATCACCCAGTTACGTTGTGACGTTTGGTAGCACACAAAGTGTTCCTCCGGTAAACGGGAGTTGCATAATCTCATAGTCATAGGAACATGTATAAGTCATGAAGAAAGCAATATCAGAATTCTCAATGATCGTGTGCTAAGCTAACGGAATGGGTCAAGTCAATCACATCATTGTCCTAATGATGTGATCTCGTTAATCAAATGACAACTGATGTCAATGGCTAGGAAACATAACCATCTTTGATCAACGAGCTAGTCAAGTAGAGGCATACTAGTGACACTCTATTTGTCTATGTATTCACACAAGTATTATGTTTCCGGTTAATACAATTCTAGCATGAATAATAAACATTTATCATGATATAAGGAAATAAATAATAACTTTATTATTGCCTCTAGGGAATATTTCCTTCAGTCTCCAACTTGCACTAGAGTCAATAATCTAGTTCACATCGCCATGTGATTTAACACCAATAGTTCACATCACCATGTGATTAACACCCATAGTTCACATCGTCATGTGACCAACACCCAAAGGGTTTACTAGAGTCAATAATCTAGTTCACATCGCTATGTGATTAACACCCAAAGAGTACTATGGTGTGATCATGTTTTGCTTGTGAGAGAAGTTTAGTCAACGGGTCTGCCACATTCAGAGCCGTATGTATTTTGCAAATATTCTATGTCTACAATATTCTGCACAGAGCTACTCTAGCTAATTGCTCCCACTTTCAATATGTATCCAGATTGAGATTTAGATTCATCTAGATTAGTGTCAAAACTTGCATCGACGTACCCTTTACGACGAACCTTTTGTCACCTCCATAATCGAGAAACATATCCTTATTCCACTAAGGATAATTTCGACCGCTGTCCAGTGATCTACTCCTAGATCACTATTGTACTCCCTTGCAAAACACAGTGTAGGGTATACAATAGATCTGGTACACAACATGGCATACTTTATAGAACCTATGGCTTAGGCATAGGGAATGACTTTCATTCTCTTTCTATCTTCTGCCGTGGTCGGGCTTTGAGTCGTACTCAATTTCACACCTTGTAACACATGCAAGAGCTCTTTCTTTGACTGTCCCATTTTGAACTACTTCAAAATCTTATCAAGCGTTTTGATCTATCTCTATAGATCTTGATTCTCAATATGTAAGCAACTTCACCGAGGTCTTTCTTTGAAAAACTCCTTTCAAAACACTCCTTTATGCTTTGTAGAATAATTCTACATTATTTCCGATCAACAATATGTCATTCACATATACTTATCAGAAATGCTATAGTGCTCCCACTCACTTTCTTGTAAATACAGGCTTCACCGGAAGTCTGTACAAAACTATATGCTTTGATCAACTCATCAAAGCGTATATTCCAACTCCGAGATGCTTGCACCAGTCCATAGATGGATCGCTGGAGCTTGCACATTTTGTTAACACCTTTAGGATTGACAAAACCTTCTGGTTGCATCATATACAACTCTTCTTTAATAAATCCATGAAGGAATGCGGTTTTGTTTATCCATTTGCTAGATTTCATAAAATGTGGCAATTGCTAACATGATTCGGACAGACTTAAGCATAGATACGAGTGAGAAACTCTCATCATAGTCAACACCTTGAACTTGTCGAAAACCTTTTGCGACAATTCTAGCTTTGTAGATAGTAACACTACTATCAGCGTCCATCTTCCTCTTGAAGATCCATTTAATCTCAATGGCTCGCTGATCATTTGGGCAAGTCAATCAAAGTCCGTACTTTGTTCTCATACATGGATCCCATCTCAGATTTCATGGCCTCACACCATTTCGCAGAATCTGGGCTCAACATCGCTTCCTCATAGTTCGTAGGTTCGTCATGGTCATGTAACATGACCTCCAGAATAGGATTACCGTACCACTCTGGTGTGGATCTCACTCTGGTTGACCTACACTACAAAAAAATACACTTCCGTGATGATATGTGTTTGTCACAGTAGGTCGCGTTTTTTGTCATGCATGTACATCCATGACAAATTTATGACAGAATCAAGATAGTCATACTTGTGCTGTCGTAGAAGTGTTCCATGACATTACCAAAATTGTCATCACGGAAGTGTCCACTTCCATGATGATAAATCGCGCGTCACCGAAGTGCTTTCATCAAGGGTGACCGACACGTGGCATCCACTGTAACGGAACACCGTTAAGCTATCGGGTCGGGTTTTGGATCCGATAACCCGTTAACAGCCCCGACCAATGGGAAATTTCCACGTATAAAATTCTTATTGGCCGGACGAAACACGTGTCAGCTCGTCAGTGGGTCAGATAGGCTCCTATGATACGTCGACACGTGGCACGGCCCAACAGAGGCCCATTCCTGTGAAAAGGCCGACCCGTTTAACTTGGTCAAAAGCTGGCGGGCCGGCCCATGGAAAGCATGTTAACGACATGTTCGCATATACCCCATTTACAACCCGCTAACCTAAGGCCCGTTACGCCCTATTCGAATTAGGCCCAGTAGCGTCATCTGGGCCATCCAATGTGATTCCAGCCCGTCTTCACTTCTGGCCCATGTATGGCCCATGACGTCTTTCGGCCCATATGAGGCCCTATGTAACTCTTGGCCTATTAACGGCCTGTGGTGAAACTGGCCCGTAATGAACAGTGTATCACTTTACACCCATTAACGGCCCATGGTGAAACTGGCCAGTAATGAACAGTGTATCACTTTATACCCATTAACGGCCCGTTATTCCGTTGGGCCGTTTCCAGCCCATGTTATCTTTCGGCCTTCTCAGATCCCATTTATTCTTGGGCTTATTTGCAGCATTCGTTTACTTACGGCCTGTTACTATCATTTTCTGCTTGTGGGCCAAATTCAGCCCGTGGTTACAGTCGGCCCGTTTGTGGTCCGTTAATACGTTGGGCCGTTTTCATAGCATCATCAAATACGGCCTATTAATGTTGGCCCGTTACGGTCGGCCCATGAACGGATGATTCCAACTCTAGCCCATTTACGGCCATAATGCAGCCTGTTATTGGCCCATGTTTGGCCAATCAATCATACGGCCCATATAAGGCCCATTGATGATACGGCCCGTAGAAGGCCCATTGTTTCTACGGCCCGTAGAAGGCCTACTGTTTCTATGGCCCGTAGAAGGCCCACTGTTTCTACGGCCCATAGGAGGCCCAGTGTCACTACAGTAAATATTAGCCCATGGTTATTGTGGCCTAGTTTTAAAAAATAGGTTATTGCAGCCACGAGTTAACCACGGAAAAATAACTGCAATGACTAGAAGCAAACAAATAAACAAGACAACAAGGAAATAAATAAGAAGGCAACTAACGCTAGGCTATCACGGCTATTACACATATTACATCCACTGGGCATCAAAGTTCGCCACCAGTGCAAATATAGGGAACAAAGCAGCATATCATATACACTGGCCGTCAAAATTGGCCACGAGTGCAAATAAACGTGGCAGCAAAACAAGAGCATAACTGAAACAACTTCAGAAGAGCTCAAGAAACGTTATCCTGGGTATCCACCATGCTGGCAATAAGCTTAGCAAGTTGATTAGCTTTGTCCTGTTTGGTGCTAAAATCCTCCAACGCTTGCTGTTGCACCATAAAGTATGCATCTGAATGCTCCAGGGACTTCCGCAGTCCTTCCGCTTCTTGTCGTAGCACAGCTGATCGATGTCTTTCAGCTTGTAGTTGAGACTCAACAAACCGAACTAATCAGACAGTGAGTTTGAATAGCTTGTGCAAGCGGTAGTGGCCAGTAACTCCAACACTAAACCAAGACAGGATGTGTCACTATCCTGAACCTTATCTGCATTAATTCCTTTACCGTTTCTTAATAAGGCACTCTTCCCCAATATTCTGTCAGCATTCTAAAAGAAGAAACAAGCAGACACATAACAAGTTTAGCATGTACTAGTAAGTTTAACTCATTTCGGTGAACAAGTTCATTAGTAAGGTGGACAGGATTAAACTATCAAGTCTTCTATTGCCAAGTACTATTACATAATAAAAGCATCAAACAAACATATATCTATGTCCTATGGTAGCAATGGAATCTTAAATTAGAACAGTTGTTCTTCAGGTTTAGGCACTTGTTCTACATGAACAGAGTACAGTAAGACGCAAGAATATAATACTTAAAAATAGAAAATGAGCTCATAGACCTTACCACATTCTTGGTTCGGGACCAGTACAGAACAAGGCATTCCCGGGCATCATCCAGTAAATGTGTCTCAGGAGAACGTAAGGTAATTTGATGAGTTTCATTGCCGGTGAAGTACGTTTTCTTCAGGTAATTCTGATACTGCCACCAAGCATTCTTGAAGATAGCAGAGGTATTAGCACAGGTTACCTCATCCTGAGTTTCCAAATCGGTCCTTCTCTATAGAGAAAAATTGGAAAATTTGCTGTATTATAACCATCATGGAGGTAGGATGTATGGGACGAAGCAAAGTAATTGCCATGAATAACATTACTTACACATAACTCCTGGACAAACACCTGCAACTGGCATTTTCCTTCATCTTCAGTATAATATTTCCAAGATGGGAAGATACGCACATACGATTTAACAACATCAAATGCGATAGATGCTAAACTACGACTAGCTGGTTGTGCTTCCTCCACAGGAATAGGCGTACTAACTGGTGGAGTTGGGGTTCGCCGTGATAGTACTGGCCCTTTGGGCACTGGAGCTGCCTTACTAACTGCTCTTGTTTGGGAGCTCTGTGGTGGAGATGGTGTTGTGTCAACAGGAACTGGGTTACTATCGGCTGGGGTTGGGGTTAGATTGGGTGAAGCTGGTTCTCTATCCATCGTAGTAGGGGTACAATGTGCGAGACTTTGGGTTATGTGTGGTAGGGCTGGTTCTTGTGCATGTACAACCGGGGTGCTATCTCCACCAAGAGGTAGCACTATTTTATTTGAAGACCGTGTTTTTAGTCCGCTAGATACTGGCATCACCCGCTCCAATTCAAATGGCTGATAAACAGGAAACATAGTTCAATGTACAGACATTGTATGAGAGACAGATGTAATAGATAGTGTGGAAAAAAGAGGGCATGAAATAGTTGACATGTATATTGTTTAACTAAAACAGATAGCATGACATAATTTCACATATATGATGTCTATCTAAACTGGATAGCATAGCATAACATAATTCAAAGATATGATGAATAACTAAATAGGATCGCCTGACATAATTCACCTACATGTTATCTAAGTAATCAGGATCGCATCATTTAATTCACATATATGATTTATATGCTCAACAGAGGGCATTCGATATGATGTCTGAACTAAGAACATGGTGTTGAATATTGTGTATATGATGTCTAAACTATGCAATGCAAGACACCGTATGCATGATATGAGCAGTATAACCGTGCCAAGTTAGAGCATACACCTCAGTGGGGGAATAGGACTGGTCATCTGTCTCTGAATCCATCTCTGAGGAGCTATTGGGACCCAACAAGAGATCTGCTTCAACAGGTAGCACTGTCTGCTCTGAAGGCATTGTTTTCACTCCAGATTTTTCCATCTCCCGCCCAAATGGCTGATTCACAGGAAGAGTAGTTTAATGTACAAACATTGTCGACAAATGGAAATGTAATGAAGAAAAGGATGGGCAAGATATCATTCAAATATATGATGCCTGGTTAAACAGGATGGCATTGCACATTTCACATGTATTATGCCTGGCTAAAAGACATGAGACTGCATAATTCCCATATATGATATAGAAACTAAACAGGTGGCATTACAGAACTTGTCTAAACTAAGCAGATGACATATATGATGTCAAAAGTAGGCACTGCAAGGCAACATATGCATGATATGACTAACATCATCATGCCAAGGTAGAGCAAACACCTTGGGGGGTAAATAGGAGTGGTCAGCGGCGTCCGAATCCGCCTCAGAACAGATATCTTCCTCTGGATTACAATCTGGAGAGGGGTGGGGAGGATTTGCCATTGAACCCACCATGGAGCGATGTCTGCATGACATTGTATTGCCACGCAAAACTCTTCTTTTTTTCTCTACATGTTCAGCATGACTGTGTACAATATCTGACATGCATACGAAAAAAATATGGTGAGATTATGTAAGGAGAGCATGCAGAAATTTAGAGTGATGGTAACAACCGGTGGATCGATGCTTTTCCGTTGAACCAAAATAGCCCTAATGGATCGACGTGAATGTATAGTAATAAGTGATGCAACAAGTGTACAACCTCTTTGTTGTAGCCGTGTCGACCTCAGCATCATTGGGTTGGTTGCTGAAGCAGTTGAGGTAGAGGTGGCTGTCGGAGGTGTGGAGGAAGATCTGAGGAATCTGTAGACGGCGTCCAGGGCACTGCTCTGTTTTTTATGGATCGTTATGTCGTTGGAGCAGCTCCGGTGAGCCGTAAGACGTCAAGGCTGAAGCAGCACAAGACAGACATCGTCAATCTCAAGTGGGATTCTAATAGCATCTCCAATAGATGATGTAAAATGGATGTAAAATTAACATCGCCAAAAACCACCTGACTACAATAGATGAGGTAAAAACTGTTGACTCTGAACTTAACTGTCGAAACTGAAATTTACTGTGGAATCTGAATTCTACTGTCGAAACTAAACGCAATGGTAGCAGAGAGGCACTTGACATGTAGTTTAGGGAGGGCCTACAGTTCATCTTCAACCTGCACCCCCCTGAGCCGCCAGCCACCACCGGCCGAACCACCGGCCCCAGCACCGCCTCTCCGCCCCAAAACAACTCGCCACCGCCGCCCCGGCCAGCCCTCTAGGCCCCTGCCCCCCCACCCTGAACCCTAAGATAGATAGTGGGGTACCTCTCCAGCGAGCCCCCGTCCCCGCTACGGGTGGTTCTTCCTTAACTCCGGCGAGCCCCCCCAATCCTTGAAAATTGACTGACCCAAAAGTCAATTCAGTCGACTGAAGTGTGGCTTAATCAGGGCAGAGCAGCAGCACGAGCGAGGGGGAGAGCAGCAGCAGCAGCTGGGCGAGCGAGCGATCGAGCAAGAGCCGGAGCAGCAGCAGATCCGGCTGGTATGGCCGCCGCCGCCGAAGGGGCCTCGCACTGGGGGAGAGCCGCCGTGGAGATGTCGCCCGCGGCGCCGGCTTCAAGGTAGCCGCTCCATGGGGGTGTGGGATGGAGCACCGTCGGCGCCGGGCGATCGAGTTAAGGAGAAGGTGCGATGCGATGAGTGTACAACCTCTTTGGTGGCGCCGAGTAGGCCTCATCTTCGTCCGAGGAGTCGGTGAGGATCTTGTGGTTCCGGTGGAGCAGGTTAAGGCGGCGCTGTTGGGATGGAGCAGCCGTGATAGACGAGGCAATCGTCGGAGCAGCTCCTTGGAGGTGGAGGACGGGGCGGCTGAACCGGCGGGACGGCCAGATGGACGACGGATCCTCATCCGGGGAGGTATACGAGGGACATCGAGCTGTTGCGGTGGACGACGTCGTCGGGGAAGAGGCTCCGGCTGGGCAGCGGTGATGTGGCGGACGGAGGAGGGTGGGGTTTCGCGGCTGGAGCGGAGAGGTCAAGGCGGCCTGGGATTTCGAATGGCGAAAAGGGGGTGATCCGAGGGGGTGAAGCATGACTTCGGAACGCACTTGTCCAAAATGTAGGGTGTGTTACAAAAGTACCCCCCACCGATTTGAACTAGCAGCCCTTTCGGCTCAGGGTTAGAAGGGGGATTTCACGTGTCGGGATTTGGCAGCTGGAGGGAGTTTTCGCGCTCGTTGTATTTTCGGGATAGCAAGGCGTGGGTTGTGAAGGCGCCAATTTTGGGAGCACGATATCTGAATTTTCGGGATATAACGAGACGCGGGTTGAATTTCAGGGACGAGCCTAACGTGTCGTAATATTGTACTTGTACGTACCAAATCAATTCGCACTTCCCTCAACCAAAAAGAAAATGAAAAAATAAAACTATTCACACCACACAAAGAGAGAGTCTTGCCCCGTTTTACTATACAAATGCTATTCAAAGCTACTCCCTCCTTCCATCTATATAGGGCCTAATGCGTTTTTCGATGCTAACTTTTGGTCAAATATTAGAGCAATGATATATGACATGCAACTTACACAAAGCACACCGTTAAATTCGTCTGTGAAAAGTTCTTTCAATGATATAATTTTCACATTGTGCATGTCATGTACTATTAATCTTGTCAATAGTCAAAGGTGGTCTTAAAAATCTCATTACGCCCTATATAGATGGAAGGAGGGAGTATGAATCCATGTTATGTCTGATTAAATTTTTTCACTTGTTGTATAATGCATGTAACCTACTCATACCAACATTTTAGTGCATTCCAAATGTCTATACTACCGCTGCAATTCGAACTAAATTTGAATTTGTTTCTCTATTTCAATAAGAATCTACAATCATGATTGTTGCCAACTTCAACCATCATAGTTTCCTTGCTATCCGCCAGATATAAATCAGACGGCCTATAATGCAGGATGGCACGCACACCATCATCAACAACTCCGTTTTTTTACAAGAGTAGAGATAAAATATATTAAATGTAGTATACCATGTTCATAACCACACCATGTGTATCACCGTTATATATATTCACACATCCGTCGGTTTGAAACACTACGATAAATTCTTCAAATATCCGAATTCGCTTTTTATAATGAAGTATATATGATCTCTATTCATCTTTTACACCCACACAACTCTCTTATCTTTGTAGCTAGTGCTAACTTTCTCTTGTGCATGCACACGCCCGCATCCCTCTCACCCTCCCTCAGTATTCTCTAGCTCCATCGCGCAAATTCGTCTTTTCACTTTAGGTCGTTCACCCACGGTGTGTGTAGGCCCCCCAGCTCCTTATTTACGGCACACATCAACCGATATGCCTCTCTAGCCAGGTGTGCCTAGCACAAACACAAGCTTCCCCTCTTCTCTTGTCACCGTCCATGCCTCACTCCCACCACTCTTTTCATCGTTCTCGTACTCGCACACTCCTCCCCCTCGATATAGTATGCCTCTCGTACCACCTCCTACATGCATCCCTCTCTCTCTATCCTTCTCCTTGTGCCTCATTTGTTTCTAACACACACATGCATGTATACTGATCGATCAACCAACATATACCTAGATCGACTTTAACTACCCCCCCATCGGTTGACGTACCTCACAAGTTATGTCTCCCCTTTCTCTTACAAAGGGCGATTGATCTTCCTATATAGTTACGTCTGCTTACCACAGCCACATCGTCCCCCTCATCATTCGTGCATGCCTCCTGACCCATCTCTCACATGCACGTGCACAGAAAACAAGCAGCCATCTCCTCTCTTATTGATATTGCGGGCGTGCCCTCCGTTTGTCTAGAAAGCCTATCCCACCATTTGTTAGAAGCAACTCCACTTCCACCCCCTCCAACACACTAGCTCTGTCTCTCTCCCAACCTTATTCATCTCCTGCACATATGCATGGATGCCGATCGATCTCCCTTAATACATGAGGCAGATCGATCTCCTTAATACATGAGGTAGGCATCTCTCCTCCATACATATACCAGCCATTGTACCTCTAGAGTTAATTGGGCCTCCCTCTTCCCCCACCACACACCGGTAGTCGAGCGCTGCAGGTAGGTATTCATGCCACAGAGACAAACTGCACATGTCCCATCTCATGTTCCAGTAGGCCAGCCACTCTATATCTTTGACATGGGCACACACAAATTCGAAGGCACTCTTTATCGATCGCGCGCACACACAGACACGCACATCATCCCTCTCTTCGATTCTATAGACACCTCAAGCCGATGATACCTCCACTCTCTTCTCGTGGATCTCCCCCTCTATATATATGTTCTATCCAGGACTCTATTTCAGACACATTGCATATGTTAAATTTTTTGATTGCCCCCCCCCCCCACAAAAAAAACTCTCAAGAACCCACACACTTTATCTCTCTAGGTTTGTATCTCTCTCACACAACCCCACGTAGGTGGTGTACGTATACAAGAAGAGAATAGGTGCACCGTGCACGTACTCACGCTTTGTGCCCAGCAACACCCGCGCGGGTATACGGTGGAGCTCATTTCTTTATGAAATGGTAGCCCACGTGCTAATTGGAACGCCTGTAGCGGTTGTTTACCTAGGGAGGTCATGTACCACGCGTGCACGAAACAAAGTTCGACTTGACGCGTTGCCACGTTATTTTTAAACAAAGTTATAGCGCCCAATGGCACGTACATAGAATATAAAACGATTTTTATGGAGGAAAAGGTAGTCCGCTACTCCGCTCTTCAGAGTATCTCACACAAGGCTCCGGTGGCCTCTCTCTCTCTCACCGTTGGTCACTGGTCCGGCCGCATCCCATCCGCCGGGGGAAAGGGAGTGCGGTGGCCTCTCTCTCTCACCGTTGGTCACTGATCTGGCCGCATCCCGTCCGCCGAGGGAAAGGGAGTGCGGTGGCCTCTCTCTCTCTCTCACCGTTGGTCACTGATCCGGCCGTATCCCGTCCGCCGGGGGAAAGGGGGGAAGTGCATCGTTTCTCCATTTGACGGCGCCGAGGCAGCACGTCCCGATCTGCTGTACACGCCGTTCTCTCTGACCAAGCTCCGGCGCGGCAGGGCCTACGCCACCTGCTCGCAGATTCCGCCCGCCGCCGCTCACCTAGTTACATCCCGACGACCTCCAGGTATCCCCTCCGGCCTTGCTCCACTGCCCGTTTTCCCACGTCGCTGCATGTGGATCTTCCATAGTTCTTTGCCCAAAACATAGCTCGTCCGGCGTACTTTCCATATTGCATTCTCGTCCTCACACCATTTTAGACAAACACAACCGTGTTGTTATGTTCCCTTAGGACAAGGAATATGCTTCTTTTTTGGCGTCGCATGTGTCATCAACTGTTATTAGCCAGTAATTGTTTCCTTTCTACCTCTTTTTTGCAAACAGGGCTATCCATTTCACCTCGTTGCTATTGCGACCTTTTGGTGAACTGCACAAATCACTTTTTTCTTAAGAGTGTTTTGTGCAGTTGTACTAAAATGTCACACGGGCAACGTCTCTACATTTCAGCGCGACTGCACAAAGGGAGATTGGTTTTGCTCTATCCTCCTCATCCAACTCCGAGCCTAATCTTCTCCAACTAGTTAGTCTTAAGAGAGACTGCAAAGGTGACCGGCTTCTATTTGTGTGTTTATTCTTTAATCAGTAGTCCTCTATTATCGTAATCACACTTGATATCTTTGGAACAGGGCCCTCGGCTCTATTTTAGTGGAACTGCACAAAATGATCGGAATGTTGCATGTCCAGACAGCTACTTTTTTCCCCAACATGCCTTGTTGATTTAGACAGAGCTGGGGGGACGTTGCTGCCAATGAAAGCATGGATCAATTTTAATTTAACACCTTCTCACAACTTTGTCTTCAGTTGTGATGTAATTATTAGCTCTGATCTGCTAATAATTAGCATGCATTAGCAAGGAAGTTAGTTTTTTATTGCTTCCAAAAGAGCATCGATGGCAAGACACGCGAAACAAAAGCTAAAAGCTCACACCATTGTACAATTTCATGTCGCTAGAAAATTATTTGTATAGTACGTCAATTATGTAAACAAATGATGGAAACTTGATAGCATTGCCAGAAGCCTCTTCATCATCCGGGTCCATGTGCCATGCACGAAATTACACTCCTTCGTTCCTAAATATTTGTCTTTTTACAAATTTCAAACAAGCATATTTTAGAGTGTAGATTCACTCATTTTGCTTCGTATGTGTACTCCCTCCGTTCCTAAATATTCTATTCGTCTTAATAGAGATTTCAACAAGTGACTACATACAGAGCAAAATGAGTGAATCTACACTCTAAAATATGTCTATATACATCCGTATGTGCGAGTCCATTTGAAATCTCTAAAAAGACAAATATTTGAGTAGTCACTCGTTGAAATCTCTAGAAAGAAAAATACTCCGGAGTATATTTAAGAACCAAGGGGGTAGTGCACAACCGCATGGGAGACTCAGCCCGGTCGTTGCGCCACATTAATAGTGAGTAATGAGCAGTCAAATCATAAGCCCCACCTTTCCCACTGTAAGTTGCTCTGAAGAAGCAACCATCAATACGCTCTTCTTTGAATCCGCTTATACTACTCCATCCGTCACTATTTATATAGCGCGCTTCAGAAAAAAGAAAAAAAATCTGTGGGACCAAGGCGACTAGCGATCGGCCTGAAAAATAGCATTGGTAGTTATAGCACGTCGTCTATTACTAGAGGGAATAATGCGTACACACATGCATGCAGTGTTTCCTCCCCGGGTACACACATACATGCACTCTGTAGTAGTACAGTACATGGAGAGAAAATTGTGGACTTGATTGCGGTTACCACGTCCTAATTAATTGAGCATTAAACCAAACGCGTCTAAAGTCTCTCTGGTGGTGGAAATGCATTGAGAGAAATGCATCATAATGAAGCACGCCCTATAAACTGTGACGAAGGGTGGAGTAGTATAGAGGTGCAAAACCAAGTACGCGTACTAGTACCGCGCTTGGCTCTTCGCCCCTTCGTGAAGTCGAACAATGATGGTACTCCGCATGTTGGGTACTACAGTGTATGCCTCTGACAATCTGACATCGAATGGACTGATGCATGTCCACCTTGGGTAGGTTGCATTAGTCAAAAGGCGTAAGCGAGCTTCACCTTGTCCTGCAAGCTTCTCCTCGTTCTGCGAGTTGACGGGACACACCAAAAAGTAGTGCTAGTCCATACTCCCTCCTTTCCGGTTAATATGGCTTAATCTTTTTTGCGGGTAAATGAGAGAGCTTTATTCATATATAAGCATTCTTAGGACGATCAGCCAAGACACTAGTCACTAGGAAGCGAGGTACCCCGCAAAAAAATAAGTAGGAAGCGAGGTGTTTCATCAAGCCAGCTCTCGGCCACATTCAAAGTGCTGCAAGCATGGTTCGCACGAAGATGCACCGCAAGGTTTTGCTGACCTGTTTACATGCTGAATAACAAAAAAAGAGGAAATATTACTGAGCGCTACTATTTGTAACAGGTTATGAGCCAGAATTAAGCGAGAATTGTGGCGAGTGTTCCATGCAATCAACTTCCACTATCACATGCGAGAACCCTCGAAGAGAACCAAATGTGTTGAAGATTGCTTTATCACATTTTAAAATTATAATAAGAGTGCAGACGCTCCTCCATCCGGTTCCTAGTAGTACTAGTATAGTACGTACCTTTATGGACTATAGTAGTAGTACTAGTAAACTTTGCGCTTGGCTGTTCGGGAAGTCGAGCAATAATAGCACTAGTAGTATAGTGTAGTATGCTTCTGGCAATCTGACACCGAATTAACTGTTGCACGTCCACCGCCTGAGCGAGGGAGAGCATGCATTAGTCAAAAAAGTTTCTCCTTGTCTTGCGAGCCACCGCACGCAAGCTTCTCCCGTCTTGCAACCTTCTCCTCGTTCGGCAAGTTGATGGGACACAGCAAAGTAATGCTAGTCCATGCTGCCTCCTCTCTGGTTAACATGGCTTAATTTCAAACGAGATAAATACACTGTCTGTCACTGTATATTTGTAAAAATACGGTCAGTGGACTGCATAATACGCTCATTGCGCTCAATATATATATTTTCCGATGTTCATACGGTCACTAGATCACCCTGACTGAGTATGTGTGTGCATGCACCTGTAGGTTGAGCACTTGAGCGTGACCGTGTGTGTTCCGTCATGTGCTCGAACATGCATGCATTAAGGCGTCACGCGCGTTTTTGCGTCCATGTGTACGTGTGACTGTTGCATACACGTAGGGGGAGTATGTGTAGGGGCCACTAAGGAGCAGTCAAATCACACAGTAAGTTACTCGGAAGAAGCAACCATCATTTCACTCTTGAATGACACGTACGCAATATAAAATGGTTGATATGGAGAGAAAAAGAAAACCACTATATATACACTAGCAGGAGCCTAAGCTACAAGCCTGCTTGCTTAGGTTGCTCTCTTCACAAGCATAGAACGACGAGCCTGATCCCGCAGCCGGGGGGAAGGGAACAATGTTCTGCGTATACGCAGTCGACATCGGCGAGGGAGAAAACCCACAGTCGGTGCGTCCCAATCGGGGGTCACCGCGGTATGGGCCGATGCCGCGTCCCAACCGCCCTTCTAGCTACAGCCCGACGTCCTAGGTAGTCCGTCTTCCTTTTGGAGCCGGCTTGCTCCACTGCCGTAGCTCCATCTCCATGTCGATCTTTCTCTACTTCTACCGGCTTCTACTTGCGATGAGTTTATGTCTCATGAACTAGTGCCAGTACTATTATTCTAATCACACTTCTTCAATATCTTTGCCATCAGGGATGCTCAGGTCGATTTTAGTGGAACTGCACAAAAGCATCGTATGATCCGAGGGTGCCAGCCGTCTTTCCTTCGACAGGTTCTACCCGGCGAGGAAATTAAATCATGTTTAGGGTTTAGGGTTTAAGTCGTAGTGACCCCATCAGTAGTTTTTCTTTCATACACGCTCTCACAACTTTTTTCTTTAGTTGTGAAGTAAATATTGGCTATGATCTATGAATCATTGAGATGCATCAGCATGCGTGTTAGTTTTCCTTTGTATTTGATGGAATGTGGTGACGGGGCAACCTTGGAATAGGAATGAAAATGGAGTGGAAAAGTTTCCGTTTTCCCGGTGAAAAAATGGAAACGGAGAGAAACCAACGTTTCGTTTCGTTGGATCGCGCCATCGAGCAAAACCAACGTTTAAATCACGTCTGTCGTGTTCGTGTCTCACCCTCCTCCATGGCTCGACCCCACACGGTCACTCGGCATGCCACTCACCGCAAACCGAGTAGTATACCATAACTTTCCCGCCTGCTTGTCGATGGATCGCGCCATGGAGTACTAGCACTAATGGAAGAGATTGACGAGTTGGGGGAGGACATCTAGTTGTAGCACGGACTCCCAAGAACTTTTTACATGCATGTTGTAGCCGGCTATTGCGACCTTTGAACGCGGAGCAGCCGCGTGCACCCGGAAGCGGCGTCGGCGACGCTCTCTCGGCCGACGCGCTGCTTCAATGCAGGCGCCAGTGAGAGGTCGCGTCCGCTTTGGCCGGGCATGAATGCGGCACTGACCGTTTTGCGGAAGCACGCGCGGGTGACGAAGAGGGTTTGGGTTGGTCAGGACCGGCTGTGGCAGCGGTCCGGACATGTGCAAACAAGAGATGTTATACGTTAATATTGCTGCGTATATAATTAACAATGTAAATAATGTGCCAGTTGGACAAATATGATTGGATATGGAGATGGAAATGGGATTTTATGTAAACACGGATATGCATGTCTATGTCTATGTGTGTGTGCGCGACGACTCTCGCGACCTGGAAGCGGGGGCGTGTTTTTTATCAAGTTTTCTTTCTTGGTACGTTAGAAAAGCAGTTTGTCTAATTCACATCTAGATGTTATTTAAGGATATCACATCTAAGCTCCCACCAGTATATAATGTAGAAACAAGAAACAAAAAAAAACTAGGAAAAGACCACAAACAGAGTGGACATCAACTTATATGTGACATAACTATGTCACATCTAGATGTGTCCTAGACAGACCCTTAAAAAATTGTCGGCCAGTTTTCGTTTCTTTTTTCCGGGAATGCGCGTATTCTATTTAAAACCACTGCTATGGAGAGATTTTTTTACTCCATTATAGCCTATTGTTTGATAGAGTTTCTCGCGTCTCGCTCTCTCACCCTCTCCATATCAAAACAAGATGACAGTGTCCACTCTATCTCTCTCCTCACTGGTGGTCACAGATCTGGCCGAATCCTGTCTGCTGCGGGAGGTGAGGAGGTGCAGCGTTGACGTTGTCACCGTCGGCGACGGAGGAAGCCGATGCGCACCGTCCTCTCGGAGCCGGCGCTGGCGCGGACGAAGATCCTCCGCGCCCTTGTTTGCTGCCGTCGTGTGGGCAGATCCCGCCCGCCCGCCTAAACGACATCTCGCCCACCTGAGGTATAACTTCTTGTACTGCTCCAGCTCCCCAGGTCGCTGCGTGCGGGTTTTCTTCTATGCGACTACTTCCCAGCTCCCCATGCATAGTAGCTAGGGTTCGTCGGCTGGTCCAACATCACCTACTAGTACTACTATTATAGAGGAAATGCCACTCAAAAAGTTGTCCTAATTTATGCCTCAGTGGAAGACTACATGTTGTTTTGACAAAAAGTACATGGTGGTTGTGCAGTCATTTTCCATATGGTGGTAGTACTACCACTGGTTAAATGAAGAAATGCTTTTTTCTCGGGTATCCTGGTTTAGTTCTCATCAAGATAGTATGATGCTTCTGTTTGTTGGTGTACTTTTCATTAATTCTTATTGACAATTGAGATGTCGTTGCTAACCCTTTTTTATATTTTTGGAAACAGCGATGCGTGTCTCCATACCCGGGCATGTCTTCCTCAATTTTAGTGGAACTGCACAAAATTGGATGGCCATTGTTGTTCCGCCTCACTGTCCTCTGCCACGTGGTTCTTCCTTCCTCGAGCTTGATTACTGAGAAGAAACAGACCACAGTGAGGATTTGTCAAACTTCTTAGGCGCCTCACCCAAACTTGATGCCAAATGGATGATGCATCACCATGATGACCTATCGATGCTCATGGTTGCGCCTCATGTTTGCGTCGGCTGGTGAAGCTGATCGATTTTCGACCGAAAACAAGCTGTCTTCCATCGGTGCTCTTTGCTTGTTACGCACAAAGATGATATCCTTCGTCATTTCACCTTGGTTCCGTTGGAGACGCAGTCGTCTTTCACGTTGGTGCAATTTTATCACACAATTGGCTATGAACCAAATGTTTCCTCGAAGAAGGATCAACGTTGGTACTAAGAGCATAAGTTTTTTATTGATTTCTAAGCCTTCTCACAACTTTTTCTCCAGCTCCCCTGTAATTTTATTTGTCCAGCTATTAACTTTGATTTAAAAAATGGTGTGGACTAAAAACCCGGATGGACGTAGTAGCCCTCCATTTTTATTTACTCCGCATATTAGATTTGACTGAAGTCAAACTTTGTAATACTCTCAAACCTTTCCGATAATTGAAATTAAATTTCTTTATTTTTACACACTCTCACACATTTCCGATAATTTGGCGCATGTGTGGTTGTTCATGTAAGGGAGGGTAGTGTACCACACGTGAAGGACAGGAAGTGCGACCAGGACGCGTGGGCGTGGATCTATAGTTCATCAGAAGTAGTACTAGTTTTCTTCACTGTACATTAAATAAAGAGTTTTGTTTCATACTTACACAATTTAAAACGATTGTTATGGAGAGAATAAGAAAACCACTCCACTATATTTTAGTCGTATACACGAGAGTACTATATGGACGCAGCTTCATTGACTTAATGCACCTGCCTTTGGATTTAGGACAAGTGGGCCCAAAATGTGGCTGGCTCACCTGTCATACAGCTAAAAGCAGGTGCAGTGAAGGCACCGGAGCTCAGTCCGCACTACAGTAGTATATATATAAGCGGGAGCCTCAGCGCTTGTTCGCGAGGGTTTGCACTCTCCACACGCTCGCCGCAGTACATATATGTTACACGCTGGAGGCTCAGCGTTCATTTGCTAGGGTTTGCTATATTCACAGTCTCTCACCCTCTCTTCACCAGATCTAAACAAGACTGCGTTGGCCTCTTGTCTCTCTCTCCCCCCTCACAGCTGGTGAAGGAGGCGTCCGTATCCCGTCGCACAGGGAAGGGGAGGAGGTGCAGCGTTCACTCTATCACCTTCGGCGAGGGAGGCAATCCACTGCCGGCTGCGCTGTTCTCTTTCACCCAGCGCCTGTGCAGGAGGGCCACCGACCCCTTCTTCCTCTCTGCCGTATGTAGTGTGGGCAGATCCGGCCTCCCGCTGCACGCCTTGCCACATCCCGACGACCCTAAGGTATAAGTTTTTTTGAAACCGTCGTTGCTCTAGCTGCATGTGGATCTTTTTTTATCTGTAGTCGAATCTAGGTCTTGGTTCAAAGAGAAAAGAAGGGTGTGGTGGGGTGGAGCAAGAATCTAGGACGTGGTTCAATGAGGAAAGGAGGGGCGAAAAGTAGTATAGACTGGCTATCTAGCCGCTTTGTAGGTCGAAAAGGGAAAATGGGGGTAACCCAGTACACACATCTGTAAGGAACCGATCTCTTTGTTGAAAAGGGAAAGAAACTGGGGGTCGGGTAGTTTCTGCACGACTAGATTTGCTGCCCTCACATAGGAAGAAGGTTCAAAGAGAACAAATATGGGACCAGCGCATATATGCTGCTTGGCTACATACTCTGCATCACCCATTTATACGTGTGGGCGCACATGGTGCTGGCATGTCCCATGCAGCTATTTTGCTGTTGTTAATCTCAAAATTAACTACTAATCTATTTTAAAAGAATTTCTTTGTTAATATGAATCAATGCAACTGTTTTAGAAATGCTACAGTCCTATACTTTGTTTTCCATCAAGATAAGCTAGATGCTTCTTTTTGTGGCTGCATGTTTCATCCTCCTTTATTGGCCAGTAATTGTTTTCTTTTTGCCTCTTAAAACAGGGATATCTATTCAACTTGTTGCTATAGAAAACTTAAATGTCACACCGGCAACTTTGCTTGATTTCGATGCAACCGCACAAAACTTGATTGGATTTCCTATTCGTGTTGGTAGATTCGTATTTTATCTTGGTCGTCCCATGAAAGGTCACTACAGGCCTTCATCCACATGATTGTGCAGTGTGCTTTGAGATGCTGTGCTACTTGTATTGGTACTGTTTTAAATAAATGATGAATTGAAGCTATTGTATTGCTGTCTTTTCCAATTAAGTAGTGAACAAAAATGGGACCAACCCAGACATGATGCTTGTTGCTTTGTTACAACAAATTCAGCATCACCCCCTTTATAAGCCAGTAATTGATGTCACTCTCAGAATTAACTACTGAATCTTATTTCAAAACTTCAACACTTGTTAGGGATTGGCGGGATTACCATTTTTGTGGCCGCATGTTTCATCCTCCTTTATTAGCCAATAATTGATTCCTTTTTTGCCTCTGTTTATACAGGGATATCCATTCAACTTGTTGCTATTGCGACATTTTGCTTCGCTACGCATGACACTTTGCTTGATTTCAGTGCAACTGCACAAAACGAGATTGGATTTCCTATTCGTGTTGGCAGATTTGTATTTTATCTTGTTCGTCTCATGAAAGGTCAGTACAGGCCTTCATCCACATGATTGTGAAGTGTGCTTTGAGATGTTGTGCTACTTGTATTGGTACTGTTTTAAATAAATGTTGAATTGAAGCTATTGTATTGCTGTTTGTTAAGATAATGTCTCTGTTAAAATGTCTATGTTAAGATAATGTCTCTGTTAAAATGAATCAATCGCATTGTTTTAGGAATGATACTTATCTGCTTTTTCGTTCTTTATACATCTTGAAACAAGGCATTGTTAAGATAATGTCTAAGTTAATATGAATGAATCACACTGATTGAGAATTGCTACTCTCTTGCTTTGTTTCCCATTAAGATAAGGTAGATCAGTAAATGTTTTTCTTCTGGGAGTACAAGTCATCAACCATTATTTCTCAGTAATTGTTTCCCTTATACCTTTTGTTGCCTACAGGGATATCAAAATTAAAGCTCGGTTTTATTCCGACTTCGATTTTAGTTCAACTGCACAAAAGGAGCCAATGTGTCCAAGGCAAACTGCTGCATTACTGGGTCCAGTTGGTCGTTCCACTTTGCAGAAAGAAGCAGTCATTGTTTGCGCTACATTACAGAAGGAATGACCGAGAAGCTTTACAGAGTATTAGGCCTTCCACTATGTAGGCCAAAAGAGGTGCCAATTTCACCTTTTCTTAGTTTGGCACCGAATCCCTCCATTGCTACAGCCGGTGCTATAAATATTAGACACCGGTGACATGACTAGTCTGCAGAGACCATTGGCAATTTAACAACACGTGGAGTGCCCTGGGCAAGAAGTTCCCAAACAAGTACAAGAAGCGACAGGACTCCACGATCATAGGCATTACATATTTTTAATGGGAAAAGCTTGTCAAAGTTTTATCATTGATGTTAGCAAGAAGTGATAGGACTCCACGATCATAGGCATTACATATTTTGAATGGGAAAAGCTTGTCAAAGTTCAATCATTGATGTTAGCAAGAAGACATTAGTTTAATATATTGGAATTGCAAAACCTTGTCAAAATTTGCTCATTGATGTTAGCCAAAAGACATGCTTTTGATATTTTTGAGTGGGACGCCCTTGCTGTGAGCAGCGTCGAGTGTTTTTTCCTATTCCTGTGTTCAGTTTAGAAGTAAATAGTTACTCTACTGAGATATTCCTGTGTTAAGAGTTTGTTCTGAATATTGTCTATGTAATGCCAGGCCTTGTGTTTTGAGCTTGGAATGTTGTGGCATGCGGCATCACGAGCTATTCACCGTGCCTCCTGAGAATAATGCTTCGTATTGTTCTGCATGTCGATCTAATGCCAGTGATTTGCTTCTTAAGAAGATCATCCTCTTCTGTTGTTTCCGTGCTTAAGAAGTTCATCGTCTGATGTTTCATTCATAGCCTATACGAGAATCGGGTAGGTTAGACGTGAAACCATATGATCTTCTGACCAACTCACGATATTAGGCTGTGATTGGATCGTCATTTTCCAACCAAAACTGCTTGTATAACTGACGCTTGTAAATTAAAGCAGATGCTCTCGGGCAAAGGCGCTTGGTTGGTCGATTTCGACTAGTAAAATATCGAAAGTACTTGACACACGATAAAAACGCTGAACGACACTCGGACGATTGCTAATCTAGCCGTTAGCTACTGTTTCAGCCTTTCCCATGGATGGCATGATACGCACGTAGTGCATGTATCGTCTAGTAATGTCGTCCATATAGCAGTGCTCGTAAAATATACACCGGTCTCTCAAATTACACGCGTAACCCGTCGGTTTTACTTACAGACCTCGGGCCCTCGGTTTCATTACGCTTGTATTTTACGCATTGTTTTTGATGATGAGTAAATTACACTTGTATGTTAATACAGGTTTGAAATAAACCAGAGCTCCCAAGCGCGGCCTTACCGTTTCATACCGTCTCAGTTTCTCGAAGGTGCTCATAGGTGTCCAATGATCCTGGCTTCTTGAATGAGTAGCGGGCGATGTATCAGACCATCCATAGGGCCTGCGAGGCCCTCTCCGTTGTCCTTCGATTTGTTGCGCTTGCCGTGGCGCCGAGCATTGTTAACATTGTCAACGAACATGAGGATTCAGGAAATGACTTTATTTTGACTGGATGACACTAGGGACCCACTAGGGCCATAGCCGTACATACACAAGTGCCTCCTTATTATGTACAACTATATCTTTTTTGCTTTCTCCTGGTTTCCTGACATCACGGTCCCACACCATTGTCAACCTATGTAGTCAATATAAACGAGAGATGCACAAGGTGCGGCCGACAGCTGGGACCAAGCAGCTCGGGCAGTATTTGTGTTTTTGAGGTGTGAGCACTGTAGAGTTTTTCTTGGCGATGATTTCGTTGTTGTTTAGAGGAGAGCAGGGTATTAACTGGGCGGGCTGTGGCCCGTCTAGCCCAGGCCAGATATCCAGCCCAGATACTAATTTTTACAAGATGAAAATGGCTAGCCCAACTATACGTCTTTTTGAGGAATACCCAGGGAAGGTCAACTTCTTATTCTCCGCCCCGCTGGGATGCAAATCTTTCCTAGGAGGGATGCATTAGGCTTAACAGGAAAATGGGCTTTAAAAAATAATAAATGGGATGTAATAATAAAAACTGGGCAGTAACTATAAAAAAATGCACCAAACACGAAATTAGTTTATAAAATATTATTTATGGATTTTAAAAATTTCATTGTTGCGCGTGCAATGTTTCATTAGATTTTTCCGTAATACAAATTTATATTTAATCTGACTAGAAATTTCGGGATAAAAATATTTCGGAGCCCATCAAAATGTGGGAAATTTTATTGAATTCTTTTTTAATGGTTGGTTGAAATTATTAATCATTATCGTAGCTAGAAAATGGGTTGTACTTTTAACAAACTGTAAATGGGCTGTTGTAAATTCCATTAGAATTCCAAAATGGGTTGTACATTCTTACAAAACGTAAATGGGCTATAAGTTCTCTGCCACACACTTGTGGGCCTACTAAGTGACGCGTCCCCTAAAAAATAAGTTGACGCGTATGCAAGGCTTTGCCAACTTATTATAGTCAACACACGGTTCTAGCAGCAGTGGCCGTTGGATGTCTATCCAATGGATGTCGTGCTTCTTCTTCAATCTCGGATATTCTTAGCTTTGGCCGCCCAAAAAATGATTCCTCCCCCTGACAACTGGGGCGCACCGTTTCGGAGGCTGACCTGTGGGCCTACTAAGTTGGAGCGTACCAAGGGCTTTGTCAACTTAGTCAATAATAAAAGTTTCTAGCTTCAGTGACCGTACGATGTCCATCCAATGGTCGTAGTGCTTCTTCAACCTCTGGTCTTCTTGGTCCAGCCGCCCAAAGCAGCGCCGGTCGTGCCGCCTGCTCCTGCCTCTCGTGGCCGGCTGTGCTGCCGCGGAGGCCTCACCGCCCCCATACTACTCCCACCGCTGGCCAGGCCATCCCTCCACTCACCCACACCCCCTGTTATTCTACGGCGATGGCAGCCTCACACCGCAGTCGAACTAGTGAACCCTCGTACTCCTCTCCGCGTGGGCTTCCACTTCTGCGTCTTCCCCGGCTCCGCATCGTCCCCTTCCTAGGCCTCGCCGTCGTCCAGACCACCGCCCTGGTGCTCTCGGCGCGGTGTGGTCAACGTGGTCAACGACCGACTTCCATCAGAAGAGTACTGTATGTGGAGAGGCTGACAGCTGGGTCCAGGCGGCCGCAAGGAAGTGCCTCCTTATTACTCGCAAAATAATTATTCCTCCACCTTACAGCAGGGAACCACCGGACGTGCCACCTTATTTCGCGAAAAAAACGTTTCCCCCCTGACTGCTCGGACCCACTGGACGGGCCAGCGTATTTCGAGAAAAAAAACATTCCCCCCGTTGTCAGCTCGGACCCACCGGAAGTGCCTCCTTATTACGCACACAAAAATGAATACTCCCCCTGCTAGCTGGGACTCACCATGGTGGGAGCCTGACTTGTGGGCCTACTAAGTTGACTGGGACGGGGGCCTTTGTCAACATTGTCAATATGAACGATTCTAGCTCCAATGACCGTACGATGTCCATCCAACAGCCGTAGTGCTTCTTCAACCTCTGGTCTTCTTGCTCCAGCCGCCAAAGCAGCGCCAGTCGTGTCGCATGCTCCTGCCTCCCGTGGCCGACTATGGTGCCGTAGAGGCCTCGCCGCCCCTACTATTCCCACCTCTGGCCAGGCCCTGCGGCGACGGCAGCCTCACACTGCAGCCGAACCAGTGAACCCTCATACTCCTCTCGCGTGGGCTTCCACTGTCGCGTCTTCCCCGGCTCCATGTCATCCCCTTCCTAGGCCTCACCGTCGTCCACCACCGTGGTGCTCTCCGCGCAGCGTGGTCAACGTGGTCAAGGAACGACTTCCATCGGAAGAGTACTGTACGTGGAGAGGCTGACAGCTGGGTCCATGGCCACAGCCCAGTTTTTTTGTGATTTGCGAAGCAAGTCACTTTGTCAGGCCTGTTGGGCTACAAATCTTTCAAGACAAGGAGAGCTTTCATTCGGCTGGCCGAGAAAATGGCCCATCAGTAATGAGAAATGGGATGTACATTTTTAAAACACATCACACCGTCAATTAGTTTCAAATATCCTTTTTTTCATTTCAAGATTTTAAATTACTTTAATTTTTATGCGTGGAGAATTTCTTGGATTTTATATTGATATACATTTATTTTTAAAATCAGTTTGAATGTGAGTCGAAATTTCAGGATTAAAAACAGTTCGGACCGCACCGAAATATGCAAAATTTCGTATAATTTTTTAACCGTGGCCACAATTTGGGCTGTAATGCTAACAAAAAGAATATGGGCTCCAAAAAAACCTTAAGAATTGCAAATGGGCTGAAAATTATTAGAAATAATGGCAGATGGGCTGTATGATTTCCACAGATTTGAGGCTTTCCGAAAAAAAGGTTGACGCACAAGCAGTGACTGTTGGATGTCCATCCAACGGCCGTCGTGCTTCTTCAATCTCTGCTCTTCCTGCTCCAGCCGCTCAAACAAGCGCCGGCGGGACTGCCTGCTCCCTCCTCCCCGCGGCCGGCTGTGCTGCCGCGCAGGTCTCACCGCCCCACTGTACTCCCATCGCTGGCCTAGCCATCCCTCGACTCACCCACACCTGCTGTTATTCTCCGGCGATGGCAGACGAACCAGTAAACCCTCGTACAGTCGTACTCGCCTCCGCGTGGGAAACAACTACCGAGTCTTCCGTGCCTCCGTGTCGTTCCCTTCCTAGGCCTCGCCGTCATCCACCGCCATGGTGCTCTCGGCGCGGCGTGGTCAACGTGGTCAAGGAACGACTTCCATCGAACATGGACTGTACGTGGAGAGGCTGACAGCTGGGTCCACGGCCGCAGCAAGGAAGTGCCTCCTTATTACGCGTAAAATAATTATTCCTCCACCTGACAGCAGGGACCCACCGGACGGGCCATCGTATTTCGCGAAAAAAACATTTCCCCCCTGACTGCTAGGACCAACCAGCTACACCTTCGCATGCGAGGAAGTGCGTCCGGGCAAAAAAAACGATTCGCCCCCTTGACTGCTGACTTTCGGCCTATTAGAGGCCCGATGTAGACATGGGCCCATTTCAGCCCGGTGTGAGTTTCGGCCTGGGAATGGCCCGTGGTACCCATGGGCCATATATGGTCTGACGTGACATCGGGCCCACTAACGGCCCATGATAAAGGTGGCAACAGTTAAGCCCAACGTGACTTTGGGCCTGTTAAAGGCTTGTCGCATAATTCAGCCCATTTAAGTCTGTACTAAGCTTTCGGCCTCTTAAAGGCCCATGATATGAGTGGGCCAACTAAGGCCCGAGATATGTTTCGGCCTTGTAACTGCCCGTGATATAACTGGGCCCAAAAAGGCCCGGTTTACATTTCATCCTGCTGAAGGCCCATCGACGACTAATGAAAATTGAGGCCCAATATGCATTTCGGCCTGCTAAAGGCCCATGGTTTCATCTGGGCCATAACAGGCCAGTACAATATTCAGCCTGTTAATGGCGCAACACTACCTGGGCCAAACTAAGTGCTGGGTCCACAAAAGGCCCAACTAAAATATAGGCCGGTGTAAGTTGTGGGCCTCGCGCAAAGTGTGAAGGCCCCAATCATTCGGGCCCAAGAATGATGCAGGCCGGCCCAATTGTGGCCCGCTAAACACCAGGCCCGTTAGAAGCGAATGTTTCGGCCCGGTCGCCTACATCTGATTTTTTCAGATATCGAATGATGGCAGTAACTAGTAGGAATTAAGAACAAACCTACTCTATACAATAAAGAAATTGCGGCATAGTAACTAAGAATAAACCTACACTATACAATAAAGGATTTATGGTATATTACATCCACTAGGCATCGGCATCGAAGTTCGCCACCAGTGATCATAAAGTGCAACGAAGAAGAAGATTACAAAAACTGGGCACCATTGCAGCGTAACAAAATAATACTAAACTGAGACCACTTCCAAGACAGTTCAAGAAAGGTTAGCCTTGCACTGGAACTGCTGCGCAAGCTGCTGAGCAAGGCTGTGAGACCGGCCTAGCATGTCGGTCATAGCTTCCAGGTGTAGTTGTTTACCGATGAGGTTCTCATTGCTGTTCTCCACAATCTTTCTTGGAGATAGGACTTCAAGTCGAAGTTGAGTTGCAAAATGCCTTTCTACTAGAACTTGGCACTGAAGAAGTTGAACTGATTAAGACAATGAATTCTGTGAGCTTGTCTGACTGCTAGTCTCGAGTAACTTGAACACTGCATCAAGACAAGACTTTAGGGTTGTCTCGCTATCTTCAAGATGTTTTTCCTTCTTTGCTGTAATATGTGTTGGGTTTGTCGCACAGCCTTCAGCAGACTTGTGCATGCCATCAGGCATAACACCCTGAAACAAAACAGAGAGATGAGAGGTTTTGCATGTGTATAAACAAAGATGATAACTGTGCTGTCAATTCCATCCAATTTCAAATTAGAAAATAAAGAGTAAGTTCAAAATACCAATAGCATAATTTGCCATTGTCCATAATGCGGGGAGCTTCACCACACGACTGGATTACCATGTCAACATAACAAGCATAGATGAAGGGCAAAGAAAATCATTGTATCTATTTTGGTTAATGTGCATGGCATGTTGTTCATATCATCAGCCACATCAGTAAGATAAAACAGGAGTTGACAAGCTGCAAAAGTGGGCTGCTGCACCACACACTGGATTATAGATCCACAAAAACAAGCATACATATGGGGAGTATTGAGTAATGTGCATGGTATGAATAAGGAATTTGGTTTTACAAGTAAAAGTTAGAACTTACGGTTCTTGTGAACATGCATTTTGGTAGAAACAGCAAACTAAACAGCAGTAAATGATAGGGAGTATGAGAAAATTAAACAGCAGTTGAGGATAAACACTTTACAAGGACTGACTTACATTAACAGTTAACACCGGCTTTATAATGCCCTTCTCCATGTCAAGGGAAGGATAACTCAAGAATTTCAGCACATAATCTTCTTCATAAGCATTGCCTGTACTCTACATTTTGTAGAGAGTAATTATAGATATGATAATACTGGAAGGGATAGAGGGTAATGAAGATAAGATGCAGATTGATGCTACATAATCAACTACCAATCCCTGGAAGTACAAGCATTACAGGACAAAATGTACTGACAAGAGCAATGGGCTACACTTCTGCACTGGCATTGTCTGTGTATTCTACTTTTTGGTAAGATTAAATATAGATCTGATCTTTTTTAGTAAAAGGTGATCGAGGGAGATAAGATGCAGAATGCTACACAATGAACCAATCCCTCTTGCCGTAATACAACAGTGTTTTGAACACTGGTGTACTATACAAAACGTTCTTATATTATGGGACAGAGGGAGTAGGTGTTAATGTATGTACAGTCATAGACGACGTTCAGTCCTTACAAGAGGACTGCAGAGCTAAACCTCTTCAAAAGCATTGGTTGATTCTAAATTTATGAAAGAGTCCATATAGATCTTATAATGTCCAACAAATGGACGATAACGAGGCTAACATGTGTAGTGATGCTACATAATCAAACAACTATGAAAGTAAGTATGGTCATACAGGGCAAGAGGTACTCACAAGAGCAATGCAGTATGCAGTATAGTTGTGAGATTCTATGGTTCCTTGAGAATGAATGTTCTTCTGCTAATAGTTTTCGTACAAGTGAGACGTTAAGGCAAATGCAGAAATGAAGTTCAAATTGTGATGTGATATCATAGATAGTACCTTACACTGCAGCCGAGACCAATGTGTAACAAGATTATTCCAGTCACCGTCGGATAATTGTAGCACCAGAGACTTTACAGAAATTTCGTTTAGAGGCTTGCCATCGAAGTGCGCTCGCCTCAGGTAGGAACGATACTTCATCAACGAGTGCTTGAAAAGCGCAACCAACCCTTGCTCGTCTTCACAATCTAGTTTGGTCCTCACCTATTTAAAAGAATGAAATCTTGTATCTTCTGTCAGCAGAAACATATGCAGTAATGACCATGAATAACATTAGTACATTACTTATGCGTAAGTTGTGGAGGAAGACTGGAAATTGTTCTATGTCTGTGGTATAATCTTTCCATGAAGGAAAGATGCGCACAAAGTTCCTGACAACAATATAAGCTTTGTCTTCTAAACTGGGAAGAAATGGAACAGGGGTCCTATTTGCTGCAATTGGGGCTCTCTCTGGTTCGAAAAGGGATTTGGCAACTGGATTTGGTGTACTCTTTGCTGGAATGGGGGTTTTGCGTCGTAGAGCTGGTGCTATGTCCAACTGGCATAATCATAATGTTTGCTGCAGTTGGGGTCTGCTGAGTTGGGGCATCAGAAATGACCAGTGTAGTAGGGCTAGAGTCTGCTAGAGTTGGGGTATTTTGTGGGTCAGGTGATATTGCAACTACACCTAATGGGCTATTTGATTTATCAGGTGCCACTACTTTTCCAAATACTTTGCTTGCGCTCCTCCACGATCAGCAATCGCCCTCTTCCTTTTGAACATCTGATACACAAGAACAACATTTGAATGGATAAGTATGGTATGATGACAGATGGAATATGTACTGAAAATGGATAGGCAGGCCGTATTTCACATACACGATGTGTAAACTAAGCTAATGGCAGTTCAACAAAGTAGAAGCAATGCAAAGCATGAGTTGCAAGATATGTGCGACAAATATAACCTTGGAAAGTTAGAGCAAGCACCTTGATGGGTGAATAAGTTAGGGCATCTTCCTCTGACTCCTCCACTAGGGAGCTACATTGACTTAGGTCTCCCTCTAGCTCAGAATCACTGTTAGGATCATATTCTGAGCATGAATCTGTAGGTGGAGAGCGTTTGCATTGCACTGCATCCAGACTTGATTTCAGTCCCTTAATGCCAAGTTTGACAGCCATGGCATTGTTCTGCTTTATTCTTTTCATGCGCGCAAGCTCATAATCATTATGATGCAGTTCAGAATCTGAGATTCATAAAAACATAAAAAGTAGCCAGATTATCTATGGAATGCATTGCGGATTCAACTCGAATAGTGTCTCCCTATAAACCCCTGAATATGCAAAGTTCACCCCCCAACCGTGCTGACCAGACCACACACAGAAATACAAACCCCTTATGTCTCTATAACAGGCAGACCCACATTTCAAAACTGAAGTAGGAACATTAGAATTATATGAAATTCGTATTTGAACAAATAAACTAAGAAATTATGAGTGGCATAATGTTTAGCTTCAAGGGTGGAGTGTTGGTAGTGCGACACAAAGCAAGTAGGCAGATTGTATTCCCTGTAAAAGATCGAAGCCTATGTAAAAGCTGGAAATGACACTTTCTTTCTATACAATGCAGTGTTCGTTGCCCACACATGATGGAAGAGATCTGTCGCGACCGGTTTTCCGGGTATTAATTTCCAGAAAATGGCAGTCGTGCCCATCAGCCCCAGGATTACTGTTAGCTAATGAGACATCAACTTGATACAGAAATTCCAAGCAAGAAAATACAGGATATGCAGTACAACACCATTTTGGCCTGTGAGTACAACAAAGGTTTCTAGTGGTTGACGGCAGAAGCGGTTTTTGAAACATCAATGTCTGTGGAATTCCATTTCCCACAGGAACAGCTGACCAGGTTAACTCCTATCTTCGCGATGCTGCTACCATCATTGCTTAGTTTCTGGGGCTGTCATCGCAACGCTCCTCTCCATGCAAGAAATCTGGCCAAGACAATAGCCAGGGACAAGCCAGTGAGTACTTTGAATGTACTCACAAACATTAAGAACACAGGTATAATATAGCCACTGATAATCATGCTTAAAAATATCTTATGATCATTTCATCCGCTATGAATTAAGGTTCATGATGCATGCAAGTAGATTATTTAAATAAATCATGAGTAAAAAATCAGGGGGTAAAAATAATAAGCACCGATCGGGTGTCTGAAGCGACACCTCGAAAGGATAATAGTATGAAGCATGCCTCAGTCGGGCGTCTGAGCGACACCACAGAAAGGGCTTATATAAAAAAGGCATAACGAGCATGCCACAGTCGGGCGTCTGTGCGACACCACATAAAGGGATTATAAGTAAATGGATTAACCAACATGCCACAGTCGGGCGTCTGAGCGACGCCACATAAAGGGCTTATAAGTAAATGGATTAACAAACATGCCACAGTCGGGCGTCTGAGCGACGCCACATAAAGGGCTTATAAAGCAAATAAATAACAAACATGCCACAGTCGGGCGTCTGAGCGAGGCCACATAAAGGGCTTATAAAGTAAATAAATAATCACCGTGAATATCCGGGAGGTAGAACCATTCCAGGGATATTCATTACTTCAAACAATATACTTGGTTAGTCCACAACAATAAGAAATCATAACCATCATATATCACAAGTCATAATCCATATATTCTGGTTTAACAGTTTCACCTTCGAAGACCGACACTAAGACCGACACTTGACCCATCCCAGACTGTAGTCCTTAACCATGGACACGGCTATTCGAATAGGTTTAATATCTCTGCAGAGGGTGTACTCTTTACCCACGAATAACGGATTCCTTTAGTCCATCGGGACTAATTCCGTCTATGGTCTTTTGATTGAAAACACACCTATCCGCACACACCAGCCTAACTTACCGGTGTCTGGAAATCACCCACGACACCCGTTAAGCAAAACTCTAAGTGGGGAGGCTACAACCTCGACGTAGCATGGGATCACAAAATTTATACCGCGCACAAACTAGGGGAGCTACCCCTTCGGCTACAACCGAAACACCCATGCCCCCGGGTCAGGTGGCATGCCTACCGGATGCCTCCAGTATCTTCCACCATGGCCTCTCTATACGGTGTGTGCTAGGAAAGGGGTTGACAAATTACTGAACCGTACCCTACCTATGGTAGGGACAAGTGGTAGTACGAAACAAGCATGGGGGTTACCGGAACAAGACTCGATCTATGGTCGACTCAGGAGGTTTTAGGTATTCCCTGCATGATTAGCATAACGAATATATTTTATCAAATAGACAGACTCACCACTCATCGTACCCTTCATGCCATGCCAGACACACTTGTCTCGACGAGGAACTAGGGACAAGCTCGGGTCTACCCAAGACAGAGACTTTCCCGTTTTCCTTCCGGTAGGCACGAACGGCATACGAGGATGATCATTATCACAAACATGTCCATTTCCAATAGCAAGGAAATTTCAAATAAGCATTTATGCAAATGATCACATCACCACATAAAATAACGAGTTCCACGTATTGAGCTGGTGTCATAAATGTGTCAAACAATGCATGCAAAATATTATGCCAGGGCTCAGGATGCTTGCCTTCAAAGTGTAGAGAGTCAGGGTGCGTCCAAAACTTTTGAAAGCTTGCTTCTCTCTCTCCATGGTCCTATTTTAAATAAACTTGAATCAACACACAAATTTAAAAACAGCACAAAAAGTTGTCTGAATTTTTTTTCAAATAAATCTTAAAATAAACTAGACAATATTTGAGAGAGGCAGGAAAAAGAATCAACTCATTTGGAGTTATAATTAAAAAGTTATAGGCATTCAAAGTTGTGGTCAAAACTGGTTTTAAAAAAAATCAGAAAAGAAAACGGTTCGAACGGGATTACGCTTTCGCTCAGAGGAGACGTACTTGAGCTTTTACGCCTCCACTTATCCAGCGTGGATGGCGCGTGAGTCACTGACAGTGGGCCCGGGGACCCACTGGTCAGGTTTGACTAGTCGACCTCCCTCCTCTTCCTCTGCCCCGAGCAGAGGCAGGACTCCGGCGATGCTCGCCAGCGAACGGCGGCACCGTTCGGGAAACGGAGGTCACCCGCGGGCTCAGGGGATCGAGGCAGTCACTCCGGTAGTCGCTACGGTCTCGAGGGTGGACGGAGCTGCCGGCGGTGAGCTTTGTAGCGGACGGTGGCCGTCGGGCAAAGTGATTTTTCTCCCGCAGCGAGTCCCAATCAAAATCGAGCAGGGGGATGGATACACTAGGAGGAGAGGGTGTTCCTGGTGAATAGAGTGGAGAGGAGGAGGCTCTGGTGGCGCCGGAATTGCCGGGGCAGTGGCGGCGGCTGCAGTCGTCGGAGGTGGGGAAGAAGACCTCCCCGGGTTGATTGGCTGCCATGGAAGAACTAGGGGAGCATGCTGAGGCTGCCTCGCGAACGGAACATGCTCGGGGGCCTCTCTTTATAGTGCAACGAGGTCGGTTTGCGGCGGCCGTGGATAAGTTTGCCGGCGAACCGCCTCCCTGTAGCGGCAGGGTGCCGTGGAGGCGACGAGAGCTAGAGGACACGCGAGAGGATGAGGCTGAGCTGTTCCAGGGGCAGGTGGCGAGCAGCTGAGGCTTGGGCGGCACCGACCTGGCAGAAACGCGCTGCGGACGCCGGCGTGCCGCCAAGGGCTCTGACGGCGGTGCTGCAGGGCACCAGGGCTGCTTGGCGTGTTGCGGAGAGAGGGAGAGTGCGTGGCGCGGCTCTGTGGTGTGGGCAAAACTAGGGGCGCGACGTGGCGACTCGGGCGCGGCACGTGCAAAACGCGGGCTCTGCTCGCGCCCAGAGCACGCACTGAACGTGCTCGACGAAATGCCAGTGTATGCTAGATGTTGCGGGTGAGGCTGGAAAGAAACAGGGCTAGTCTGGGGTTAGTCAGAGGGTAAATGGACATGGTGGTTAGGCCAGGTGGCCAAGTTCACAATGTAAACTTGAAATCATGCCAAATCTGTCTATGCACACAGGGTGTTTGTCAAAATGCCAAGGGCATCTAGGCCATACTTGGGGTGGCCAAAATCTCCAGGTCAGTGTCTCTCTGGATGGATAAGGGGGTGGTGAAGCTAGTTTGACAAAAGCAAAAACTTGCTAGTGCAAGTTGGGCAAAACTTCAGTTTTTTGACAGAAAGAAGAGGGCATGATTGCAAGCACTTAGAGTCATCCAATGGGTCCACTCTCCTGGACTTAAGGGTTTGGCAAAGTGCACTACAAGCAGGAGAAAGCTCAAGGGTAAAGGAGCAAGTTAGAAGGTGGTTGCAGTACAAATCACCATGTTGTACCAGAATGAAGATGAGGATGATTCACCCAAATCTTTCAAAGAACATTACTGGGTTTTTGCATAAAGTTGCATCACAAGCTACTACCAGCATCCCCAAATTTTGGTGGAGGCTAGGAAGAAGTATTTAAATGAGTTGTAGTGCAAAATTGCCCACTGGACCAGAGAAGAAAATTGGGTGTAGAGCTCAGAATATTTCATGAATAAAAGATATTTTTGCATAAAAGTGATTTAAAAACATCACCTGACATCTCCAAATTTTGGTTGTAGTTCAAATATGGCCATATAACCTTGGAAAAACCATTTTTCAAGAAAATAAAGATCAGGCAAATTAATTATGTAATTAGTTCTACTAATAAAAGAAAAGTTTTTCTTGAGAAAGTAAACAAGTTCAATAACATATTTGAAAAGTTTTCACTCAAGGGAACAACTCCATAATAGCAAGGGGAAAAAGGTTCAAAAATCAAAAGGGAGCCCAGAAAATAAAAAGTTTTAATTTCCTGGAAAAAATTTAATTAATAAAACAAGGTCAAAATTTTGGGGTGTCACAAGATCACATAGAGAAATACTATTCACTCATGTCTACGGTTGTAGTATTTAGAAACAGGGTGGTCCACCCTAAAAGAATATTGACAACAAATATGACAAGGCAAGCATAGATGTAGTGAATCAATCATTTACTTGTGAGCTCACTAGGACAAGTATGCAGAATTGTAACTGTAGTAAGAGACCATCCAAAATCTGAATTTAGAAGTTTGTCTAGCACTTATTGTTTGCAACTAATGGACGTGAATAATTGGATATTATATCGAATGAGTAAGAAAGACAAGTAAAATTTTCAACAAACCTGGCTTGCAGTAGTAATCTGGGTCAATGTCACTACGACCAACAATCCAAAATGACTAGTGTCTGTTCCTAGGGCCAGAATTTTGAAAACCCTGTGAACTTTACAGGTACTAAAGATTACCGAAATACATCTGAACCATTAGGTGTAGGTTGCACTGAGCACACAACAAACCCTAATGACAGTCATGCCTAATGAGTAACGAATCAATTAGAAAATGGGTGATGAGGAGTGGCTGCTGAGTGTTGAGGACTTATCTCAGGATAAATCGGGTGGGCTTAGTGAGTATTGCACGCCTGAGCCCTGAACGGACTAGGAAGGTAGGCACGGTGGCGCACCCGGGGAGCGGTGACGCTGTTGGGCGAGCGGCTGCTCGCCTCCTGTTAGTCCGGCGTCTCCACCTAGAGTCATGCCGTCTGGGGACGGCAAGTCGCCGGCGAGGCAGGCGGCTGGGGGCGAGTAGAGATCGGAAGCGCGCAGCAGAACAGAGGGGAATTGGGGCCTGGGCCGACCCAAAATTCCAGGGTGGGCCGACCCACCGTGGGCACCCTGTAGAGATACACACCCGAGCGGCGAATATGCATTTTCAAAACTAATTTAGTAACATTTAGCTGACCAATTAAACGAATCTGTTTTCATAATATCATATTCGTATTTGAACAACTAAGCTTGTTTAGCTTGGTGGGTCGAGCAGTGCTATTATGACACGAAGCACGTATTCTGATCGCATAGTGATCATAAAAGCGGGAAACCGGAGAAATGATATTTAGCAGCCATTGTTTCCTTCAAACTAAGAAGATTCTAATAGCTGAAAAGAAAGTAGAGTAACCAAGTTAAGATCTATTTTCTGGTTGAGAACAAAAAGTTGAGGAGATATGAAGTACCACCTCTCTTGCGGCGCCGTGTAGGCATCGGGGGTGCGATGGCTGTCGGTGACGTTGAAGCAGATCTACAACGGTAGACGGGTGCATCGGGGGATAAGTCCCGTTGCGGTGGAAGAGAAGGTCATGTGACCGGCCCCGGCAAAGAGGACGACGGCGCCGATGAAGCGAGGGGACGTGATGCAAGGCTCTTGGTCCGTCGCCGTGGATGAGAAACGTCCATCTCTAGCAATGGACGACGGGGTCTTGGTAGGCGCTCCGGCATGGTGGAGGACGGTGGCGATGGATGTGGTGGAGGACGGCGGCGATGGATGGGGTGGCGGACGGAGGCTGGTGTGGGGATGGTGTTCTAGCGCGGACGGTGTATTAATGGGAAAATGGAGGGAGAGGTACGGGGAACCATGTTTTTGGGAGGCGCCTGTCTGAAATATGGGAAAGTTACGAACTTAGCCCCCATTTAAAATTTGGACATCTCGTCGGTTGGGGATATGACGGTAATCTCGCATCTCGCCAATATTTGCCCAGAGCGATTTCGGGCAAGGAGAGGGTGGTTGGCGCCCATGGTTGGCACGCACGGTGTATGAACGGGGCTGATAGGTAGGGCGGTTGTGTAACGTTTGAGTGAAGTTACAAACCTGCCCCTATTGAAAATATTTGCCGACATCGATTTCGGCCGAGTCGAGTTTGTTTTGCCGGCCATCGTGTATGAATGGGGAAATGGAGGGAGAAACAGAGGTCTTTCGGGCGGGCTTGAATCAAATGTGTTTTGCTGCCCATGTTTGGCGCCCACCGTGTCAGAATGGGCTCATAGGCGGTCGTGTCACAACTTATTGAAATTACTATCATACCCCTAGAGCAGTGGAAATCGGGCCGATGGATTGTTCGTGTAATAGGTAGATAGTAATTTCATCTTCCAAACACTTGGCTTCGGGCAGCTGACGTGGGACTAGACATTTTGCCGCTTCTTTTGAATTTTGGGACAATAAGCATCCACCTTTACCCTGGCAACTAAATTCGAATCCATTTTGTATTCCTATATGAATCTTTGCAAATCATTCTATGTGTTTTTATATATCTTCAAAAGGACGACAAAGATGTATTCCACTGTCATATATGAATATGGTTTATAAATGCCGATACTCAGATTTAGAATCTAGAATCTAGTTTAAGGTGAATTCAAATATTTAGAACACTTCATGTCGAACTCAAATGTCACACGCAGCATAATGTGTACTCCCATTTAGATATGTACACAAGCGATGTATCAAGATTCAAATACCGAGTGAATCAACCGAGTGAATCAACCAAGAATGTACAGAACTAACAGACATATAAACACTTATAGAGTATATGGATCAATAATATCAACTAACATACATAAGCCAGGCCGTTGTACTTTTCTTTGCTACAACAGTATCCTTTTTTTAGCCAAGCTACTACAGCATCTTGGCCCTTTCCAATGCGTGCCACTTATGGTCCATCTATACTACTATTATTCCTGAATGCACATTCGGACCGATTGGCATATTTGTAGGTCTGGCACAGCAATCAAAATGAAATGTCTCCGAGTCTTATCAATTAATACAGACTTGTGCTCAAATAAAATTACAAACCAAAAAATAAAAAAGAACTATTACATGATCTCTAAAACAAATGGTTTGATTGATTACATGAACAAACAACACAAAGGTTATTCAAAGATGGAAAGAACATTTCACCTATGATTTACCAAGTGGGAATTTAATTTCCTTTTTTCCTTCAGGACCTTAACAAATGTGGTCAGTCTCAGCTTGCTTCGTTTTGAAATCCACCAAATATTTAATGGTTGTCTTGAGTACTGCTACTGATTGTGCTGTGTTCTTCCTCAACATGTCAACTTCATCTCAAAGTGCCTAAGCAGAATCTCTTTCTACCACTAGTTTAGCCTCTAGACCATCAGCAGTTGGCAATTCATAATGCACGATTGGGCTGGTGCCACTACTGTGGGATGATACAACGTCCAGGGGGACCTCGCTCTTTGATCTTAGGCTAACCCGTTTTGCCATTAAAGTTCCGATTGGATTCAGAAAAGTTGAAGTTAGCAAAACATCTCAACTGGGAGTTATAACAGCAAACCAGTTAAATAAACAAGGAATTAAAGAGTTTCAATTCGATGCTGAAAAGTAGTTATTAACATCATTGTAACCCGTTGTTGCAGCAGCAAAGCAGTTAAACAAAGAAGTAGCTATTTAAGTTCAGGCAAACAGGTAATTCTTAACAGTAAGTATCAAACACATAGATAGGTGCAGTATATAATAGGATTAACAGGCTGTGGCATTATGTAATCAGTAGCAAACTAAATTAAGCCAAGCAACGTAATTGAACAATTTTGCAATAAGTGGCTAACTAAAATTTCGAGAAGCAGGTAACTGAACTTATGCTAGTTCTTTGTACAGGCACACTGCAACTTCTTTTTCGCTTACAAGGTTGTACGAAGGAGTCCATAGCATCAATTACTTCTTTCTCCCCACACTGCATTGGTAAGTCGAATGGTTAATCTGGTAAGATGGTGCGTCCTTGATATGTTATATGAGGACGTGTAGTCAGACTAGTTGTAACCACACACATCACACTGGCTTTTACTGTATATTTCATGCGATTACTTTTGGCATATCGAGATCTAAGCAATCTACAATAGGATGAAAAGACTGGCATCCTTCACATTATTGGCGAACTCAGTTCATAGAAACAAGCAATTCAACCATTCTGTGGGTAAATCAAAAGCACCACTGGAATATTTTTCACTACACCTATCATGCACGCAAAAAGGGGCGACGCCACCATAGGGGCTGGTATGGGTGGCCGCCTCGGGTGACTCGAAAGTGTGCACCTAGTTTGAGTCGTCCAGGTTGGCCCAGGCTAGTTTTGTTCGTCCCAACGCACGAGAAAGCAATGTAAAAAAATGAAGAAAAATGTTTCAATTTGGATAGGCCAATAACAAATGTGCAAGGCAGGCCCTATAGCAGGCTCGCAGCCCAAACAAGCGCCTCCCACATTGATCGACATCAGGAAAAATCCCAATTCATCCGCTCCAGCCTCCAGTCTGGTTCACTCCTTACCTAGCCGCTGCTGGACAGACCAACACAGCACTTCCTCGTTCCCTCGTTGGAGGGCGGTCGCCGGGCTTCAAGCGAACGGAAGGACAAGAAGATGAATATCCAACCCTGGGTGTAGCCTGCGTGGGAGGCAGCGGTGGCAGCACGGGCATGGCATCGAGCTTGCACAAACGGACAGTCGCAACTTGCAAGAGTAGCATGCGCAACGGGCAGGTACATCACAGCCCTGATTATATCTAATTCAACTCTTCAATTTCTGGCCAATTGTTAAACCTGACAGTGTTGTAAAACTTCTTGTATATAGGGAATCTATGAGAAAATGAAACCAATTTCTACTTATTTTATAACTCCCCCAATCAATACTGAACTGACTGAATCTATGACATCCAAGCTCACATTGTTCTTGAGCCTGAAGTGTCTAATGAACAGACTGCTAATGAAGGATTTGATGCAAACATTTTACATGCTCCTAGTGATGAACATATAGTGTCTAATGAGGCATCTAATGCAAGCATTTTCCGAGCTCCCATTGAAGGATTTAGTGTCTAATGATGATCTGCTATGTTGAGAGAGACATAGAGATTTGCAGGCATTGATGACAAGCAAATTATAGTGCATTTTCATGGCTTGAGGAAACGTCGAGGCCATCTACCAGAAATTCCTCGTATCATGACAACATAGCATAAATACTTTTCTAATCTGTTGTTTGAAACTATTGGCACACTTGTGCAGGATAGATATATTGATATGCAGTTTGCGCACTGGTTATAGGTGCAATTGCACTTCGATATTTTCAGCCAGAGAACGAATAATTCAAGCAGGTATAGACCATGTTTGTAGTCCTTCTACACCATGTTGCATTTTGTGTTTTTTGGTGCTTGCATCATTTAGTGTTTATAATCTGAACTACGTTGGATCATTAGCTGGTTTTCAAAGTGCATGTAGCTTCACATTTCTCAACTTATGTTGATTTCTGGAGTGCAAGTGCCTTCGTATTTTTTAAGTTAAATGTTCGCCCCTGGTAACTTGAATTCGTGGATCCGCCACTGCACACAAATCATACACGAATGCCAGTACGAATTAAATGAAATGCAGGGACTTATGCTAGCTCGTTGTACAGGCTCACTGCAGCTCTGCTTGCACTTGGGATGTTACATGTACAAGTCCATGTTACCACTTGCTTGGATGTGCAGGCCTTGTGCTCCTTGCATCCTCCTCTGCATTTTTGACACGGCGAATGGCTGATCAAATAAGAGGAATCAACCTTGCTGTTGTACCGGAGGACAGATACTTACAAGGTTATACGGGTGTGCAGGATGTGTACCAGATCCCGTAGCGCCATCATGCTTCGCTAAAAATGGATTTCCTTGTTTCAGATGATATCTCCAGAAGAAATAAGAGTTAAAGTCAGCGTTGGATAGGCATGTAAGCTAAGAGAGCAGTGAAAGGATATCCAACATCGTCGAAACAGTGAAGGGAGTGATGTGTGGATACCTAGTTCGGGCCGGCGTTTGGGCATGCTCTCCTAGCTAGAGTGCGGGTCACTTCAGATCCGTTGAGGGTGACGCGCTGGCATTGGCTGGCCGCGCACGGATGCAGATCTTGAGTGGCAGCGGAGCGCTACGATGCGGTGGACGAGACCGTTGGTGAAGCCCCAGCGGCCTCGGGGGGAGGAGGCGTGATGATGTGCTCGGTGAAGTAGCCCCGGTGAGTTGGGAGACGGCGTCGGTGAAGCGCACCTGATGCGGTGGAAGTCGGTATCTGTGAGGCACGTCGGTTGCGGTGGTCGACGTTGTTGGTGGACCACCCAGTGCGGTGGACGAGGGCATAGATGAAGTAGCTCCGGTGCGGTGGTGAAGTGCGACCGTCGTCTTCGTCGTCGTCGTCCGGCTCAGAGGTGGGGAAAGATACGAGACGAGGGGCGATTCGAACTTTGCTTGGGTTGGCGGCGAATTAGGGATTTGAGCAATCTAGGCGTGGAAGGGGACGGTGGAGAAGGGAGATTTTGCAGGGCTAGAATTGGGGCCGCCAGATATTTCAATCCGAAACATGGAAGCGCGAACTTATTTTGTCGTCGTCCTTTTTGGGGGGGGGGAGTGAGGGAGGGGGGTGGGTGGCTGGGTGCTATGCGTCCGTCCGACACACGCGACCACCACGACACGACCCTGGTGCGCCTACATTTGAGAATGCAAACGAATCTTCTTTCATTTGCAAACGAATCTGTATGTATTACAATACCCGTGTTTTCCTTGCAATAATTAGTCATTCGAAACGAGATACTATAAATTAATTAATAAGGAGTTATTTGAAAAAAATTGAAACGGTATCCACGCTAACGTGGATTAGAGTGTGTGTCACATAATTAGTTATTTGAATTAGAGTGTGTGTCACATAGCTATCTCCAATTCTAACGTGGAATTCACATTTCACTGTATCCACGCTACTTTTTTAATACAAGTTCATATGTATATGATGAACACCATGGTAGTGAGAAAACTTTTGGATGGATTCAAACATATGACCTACAAAATAGCACAACAAATCGGGTCAATGTGAAGTTTTTGAAACCCAGTATGGCACGAATTCGAAATAATTACCCATATGCATGGTCCTCAGTGCAAATCTTACATTGTACACCGAATTGAAACATCGATATTAAGTCTCGTACTATCTACATTCAAATGTTGTTTTTAGCCCCCCCCCCACCCCCGCACACACGCTACATACTTCCTGTATCAGTCAATCTTCCTCTCCTAACCACCTTAGGAAGCTATCGGTTTCCAGCACACATCCATTCTTTCTCTCCATGTTTCGATCTCTAACTCTCTCAACTATACAACCCCCTTTTTCCACTCTGTTACGAAATGTATTTACCTCACACACCCATGCCGAGCTCTCTCTCTCTCCCTCTCCCTCTCACCCTCTCGTGCTAAATACATGCATTACCTATCTAGCCCCCCAACCTCTCGTGCGCACGCACGCACGTTGTCTATCTAGGTCACTCCCTCGAGACTGTCCCACCCTTTCTTCCGCACGGCGGGCCACACTCGCTCAATCTCTCTCTCTTTATCTAAGTCTCATTTAACCTCGTTTTCTTTCACACACACAAATGATATATCTCCATGTTCGGGCCTCGATCGACACACTCTATACTTCCTCACACAGATTGTCTATCTAGGTCAGTCCATCGAAGCCGCACCCACTCTTTTGACCTCATGGCGGGCCACGCTCTCTCTCTCCCTCTCTCTCTCTCTATGTTTGTCCCGATTGACCTCGCTCTTTCTCGGACAAAAATGATATATCACCATGTTTGAGCCCAATTCGACTTATTCACATTGTAGACTCTCTCACGCACATTGTCTATCTAGGTCACTCTCTCCAACCTGTCTCACTCATTCGATCGCACGCACAAAATATATCTACACGTCTGTGACTGGATCATCTCTCAAGCTCTATCTTACAGCCCTCACCCTTGCCAAAACCTCAATCGGACAATATCTCTCAGAGCATATATATTTGTTCCATGAATGTCGGACCACACTCATTTTGTCTCTCTATCTATATGTCTCTTGATTGACCTCGCATGCTCACGCCGTATCTTCCACACATTGAAGCTACCTCTCCATCCCTCGCTAAGCCAGAGCTATTTACATTGTGAGGGGCACTCCAACCTTGGATTAATTTGTGTAGGCATTTATTCCGGTCGGTTTAGATTATATTTTCGTAGCATTCTCCCCACAACTACTCGAAACACCGTTGCAACCCCCGCAACTCCCCTAGTTGATTTCCCTCTGGCTCGGTCATCGCTCTCTCGCACTTTATTTCTCGGCTTCAACGTCGCACCATGGTATTATTGAAAAAAACTCTGTTGTTCTCTTTAATTATTATAAATAAGCTACAAAACTACACACCGATAGTCCACTTGGAATGGAACAAATTTGGACCCACAAATTAAAGTGCTACAAACTACACACCGAGGGGCCCACATGTCATGAAACAAATTTGGACCCATATACAAATTAAAAAATAAAGGACGAGGATCGAACTTGCGACCAGGGCCTTCAAGCCGCACGCCAATAGGCAACATACGTAGAACAGCAATGTTTGTTGTACCTCCCTTTGTTCACATAATGTTTTTATATTACCACGGCCTATTTAATTGATAACATGCAATATTATTTTTAGTACTATTTGCGTTCACTTACTGGTGGGTTCCATGTGTGCTCTCTCTCTCCTCCCCTTCTGCGTTTAGACGCACGGGCATACACGAAGAACTCGCGAGCGATGTTGAGTTGACCATATCTGGATGCATTCATAAGTTACGGCACCAGTTTCACATGCTAGCAGCACTAGTCAGTGTGTACGTGCAATGCACGTTAATTTGGAAGTATATTAAGTGCATGCGGATATTAAGTTGGATATTATTTGCGTGTTATTATGTGATTAGCACTATTTTTGGCATGAAATTAACTGCACGCTAAACGTGTTGAGCGCTCGACATTGAAGCAGTCTAGGTCATTGGATGACAAGGAATACATGTGCCTTGATGACGTTTTATATTTAATTTATACGACTCTAGCAGAACATTCAATCGATCAAACCATAGATTTCGTTCCGTCTGACTCCAACTTTAAATTATATGATGATCGATCTAAAATAAAAGGAAATGATAAACGTTCGGATTTTAAGCATGGCAATCCGAACGTTTTTCATGGCAAATTTAGATTACGCGGTGGCGGCGGGGGTGTCTTGCGGTGGGAAGCGGCTCCTCCGACGTGCTCTGTGTCTTGTCGGGCCACTGACCAACGGCGACGGCGGCGTCTTGCACTGTTGTTGGCGTACTCGTGGACGTTGGCCCTAGCTTCAAGGAAAGCCACAATGTTTTGGACTTCGGTCTCCAGGAGCGAGTCAACTGGCGGGAGGAGGCGACTGGCGTTGGTGCAAGGAAGCGGTCAACGGCGGCCATCCATGCCGCTGAGGGGGGAACTAGCACCCGCGCGGGGACAGGCGCTGTCAACGGCACGGCGGAGACATTCGTGTGCACAGGCACCGGCACGGGCACACACGTCAGTGCACGCATAGGCGCATGCACTGGCAGGTGCACGGGCACTGGCACGGGCGTGTGCGTCAGTGCACACGTAGGCACATGCGCTGGCAGGTCCACGGGCGCGTGAAAGTCGGCGGGGACCTTGTGGAACCCTGCGGCATTAAGCTCGGCGACAATGTGCGGCTCCCAGCCCATCAATACCACGGGGATGGGCGCTGGCGCAGTCGGGGCGACGGGAGCGGGGACAGGCGCGGCGCCTTCCTGCAAGGCCAATTCAAGCTCTTCCCAACGTGCCTTATGTTCTTGAGACTCCGGCTAGGTTTCTTCCTTAGGAAACTGGAAGACTAAGGGCAGACCATCGTGATGCGGCATAGCGTATGTTTAGGTCAGGCTGGTTGGAGGTAGATGACAGGAGAATCGGAGAGGAAGAGAGAAGATTGTTGCGATACTGGGTAGTGCGGGGTTGATTTTAAATTGCGGCGCCGGCGACATTAAAAGTGGGAGCAGTTGGGACGAAGGTGGGCGGCGGAGCCTGGTCAAAGGGCTCGCGGTCTACTCGCACGCCTCCCTGTCAGCCAGCGCAGCGGTCTGCTCGCACGCCTCCTGTCAACTCACACGCTTGCTCAGACGGCACCTGCCGATGAGAAGCAGGACTCGTGGTGGCACATAAACGCTCATGGTTTCAATAGTGAAAGCGTTCGCCTTAACGTGACAGGTCTTTGTTCCAAAATACCTTGGCTCTTCATTTGTGCAACCTGTCATAAGCAGCTTTCTCAAATTGAAGAAAAAAATTACGAAGTAATATTTGTGCCATATCACGTGCCGATGCTCAGTTTCAAGAATTTATGGTCACTTTTGGATTTTTTGAAATTTAAGATCTAGGATTCGAAACAATATCATAACCTGCATCATGCAATTAATTTTTAAGCCATACATATGTCCTCTTGTATTTCTTAAGAAAGGATTTGGTCAAACATTTTGCTTAGTTAGACTTCAGACAAGTTATATATGCAGAGCAAAAGGATAATCCCTCCGTACCAGTGCATTGTCTGATATATTAACTCAAGTACTAGGCACGAACAAATGGGCTCAATTCTATGCTCATCCTGGTGTAGTAGTAGTAGTACTACTAGGCAATGCGGTTGACAGGTGACCTTGGCGAGCGGCGACCGAGGAAATTGAACCGTGCTTAGCACGGTAGGTAACGTTGTCTAGTTACTTTTTTTAACACAACATTGTCTAGTTACTAAAGCATCCCTCCGTTGTTCATCGGTAGTCATTATGGACCGGGGACATGAGGGGAATTTCCTAGGGCTAGAATTCTAGCCGCCAGATATTTTGACTCGAAACGCGGAGGCTTGACTGGTTGGGGTTGCCTAATGTGCGTACCACGCACGCCACCAGAAGGACACCAGCCCGGTTTTTTATTTTTTATTTTTTAGGATCAACACGAGCCAAGGTCTAGCTGGTACGCCGTTGGGTCCTACCATTCGAGAATACGAAAGGAACCTTTTAAGTTGCCGAACGAATCTATGTGTATTACAATGCTGTTATTTACCTTGCAAATACTAATCTCAACGTGGTAATTGATTTATGACGAGTTGTTGAATTAGAGTGAGTTTGTGATATAGTGATCTCAACGTGGATTTCACATTTCATGGTATCCCTGCTAAGTTTTTCAATGCAAATGACACCCACACACGACCACAACAACAATCCAATAAGTATAGTGCATCTATTTTTCCAAACCATGCATGTATGACATGAATTCAAAAATACTCCTTCTGTTCCTAAATATTAATCTTTTAGAGATTTCAACAAGCGACTACATACGGAGCAAAATGAGTGAATCTACACTCTAAAATATGTCTATATACATCCGTATGTGCCAGTCCACTTGAAATCTCTAAAAAGAGTAATATTTAGGAACGAAGGGAGAAAAATGTAAGACATGCATGGTCCTCAATTCAATATTTAAAACGAACATGAAACTAAAACATGAATATTAAGTCTAGCACTACACTACATGCAAATGTTGTGTTTAATCAGGCGGAGCTATGATTGTTGGGGGTCACCCCCTCGACCTTAGATAAAATTGTGAAGCTCTGTTTAGGGTTGTTTAGAATATATTTGTCCCCACCCTCCCAACCATCGATTGGTTGTGCACCCCCACCCCTCCTCCCCGGGAGAATATCATGTGCCCCCATACCTTAGATGCTATATGCCGATACGAGTTGCTTGGAGCTTGTAGATCTGAGATATAGCAGCTCACATGATGTCTTAATATTTTTACAGGAAACCTTGATGAGTTTGAGAATTGCACACAATTTGTACAAAAACTACTCAGATGCCCTTGGATCCCATATCCAACGACCTCGAAGCTCGTATCACCGTAGCATCTAAGATGAAGGAGGACACCATATTCTCCTGTATGTAAGAATATGATGTGCTACCAAAACTTAGATGCTTTGGTGATACAAGCTCTTCGGAGCCGTTGGATTTGTGACCCAACACATCCTCGGTGGTTCGAATGGTTTTTTGCAAAAAAGCCCCCCGGCAACTGCTTACAAGCACAAAGACTGCTCAGATGCCATTGGATCTTAGATCAAACAACCTCGAAGCTCGTATCACTGTAGCATCCAAGCTGCGAGAGCACCTTATGTTTTCTCGCACGGGAGAATATGAGGTGCTCCCGCATCGTAGATTCTATCGTGATACGAGTTCACGGAGATCTAAGGGCCCACAATAGGAGGTTTGAATGTTTTTGCAATATATGGATGAGAGAGTTTGGGAATTGCGCAGAAAGTACAAGTACGACGCATGTGCCATCTGATCACTGATCATACGGCCTAGATGCTCATATCACCGTAGCGGGTAATTAAGCTACGGGGAGCACCTAATATGAGCAACGGGGAGCCGTTGGATCCAAGATGCAGCGGCACACACGAGGCCTGAATGTTTTATTTGCAAAAAAACATTTGGAGAGTTTGGAAATTGCGCATAATTACAAAGACTACTCCCAAGCCATTGGATCTGACTTCCAACGGTGTAAAAACTCGTATCACCATAGCATCTAAGCTGTAGGGTGGATGTGATATTCTATGCCGCTGCCATTTTTGTTCGTAAACTTGCAAAATACGTGTAACTTGGGCCGTTACTTGTCTAACCGCGCCAAGTGTTTGTTAAAAAAACCATCCTACACTGAAATATCGGAACAACACAGGGGGGTCCCACTTGTCATTAATCAAATTTGGACCTAAAACTAACAAATCTTAAAGATGAGATTCGAACTGGAAACCTGGACTACAAAGCGTAAGTCGATAGCCTGAAACAACAACGGTTGTTGGCTTTGTCCCATAACTTGATTTTATACAGTATTACGTTGAGTAGAGTAGAGGGAGTGCCTCGCCTACACGTGCATGACCGTTGACTCACTTACTGTTGGGTCCCAGGTCTGCAATCTCTCTCTTCTCTCCATTTTCTAACCTTTGCACGGGCACACACAAAGAGCGGCGCTAGCTTGCCGTGGTGTTATTACAACTAAAAAAAGCTTGGAAAATAGAAGAATCGCCTAGAACAAGAGACGTTGTGGCTGGTCAAGACGGAGCTAACCACACCTATCCTCCGTGCCATGTTAGCATGATGAAGCTGTGTGGCTAGTGGGGTGTTTTCGACTGACTGACTGGGTCCCGAGGTCTAACCATAGGTACTACGTCTGATACAGTAAATTTTTACACGCACATTTTTCCTCTGTGCCGAGACATGGCACACCCTACCGCGCGGTTTCGGGGTCCTCCCGGGTGGTGCACACATATATTCTTCCTGGCGTGGGACGCCCTACCGCGCGTTTTTGTCGAAGCAAGTAAATAATTGAGTCGTCAAATCACGAAAGACCAATTTTCCTGCCGAGTACATCAGTGAAGCACGGTGGCTAGCTAGTTGGGCTAGTTCAACCGATTAGCTAGGCCGCCGCCACATTTTTTTCACCCCTTTTTTATCTACTTGCCGGCAGGTAAATTTAAAGATCCACCGCGGCGTTTCTCTGTTGTTTGAGAGCGGCAGGATTTTTAATTTTTTGATTGACGGGAGCAGGCGTGGCAGGATTTTTAATTTTTTGATTGACGGGAGCAGGAGCGGCAGCAATTAGTCACGATGACTCCGCTTGTAAAACCCACTGCTCCCTGATGTGAGAAGTCGTCGACTGGTGTTTTACCATGCTGAAAACTAAAAGATTCCCTACTCCTCGGCTGGCTCCCTCCGCCTTCCCGTAGATTGCAGTGCCTTTCAGCCGTTTCGCCCCCTACATCACCAATGTCGTGCGCCTCGAGAAGCAGAGGGACTTCAGTGGTGTTTAGGCGCCCTCTGGATGGGCATGTCCATGTCTCGGCACAACATGACCATTGCATCAAACTCAGACGGTGCAGATCAGTTACTATAGCACAAAGCGTGTGGGTGTGTTTGGTAGCATTCTCATCTCAATATAGTGTGTAATTCACCTTACGAAAACCAAATATTCCCAAAACACTTAGGCACGGTACATTAACTCCCTCCCCATTTCTTGTTTTGTGACATATCAACGATTAAGAGACGTGGGCCATGCATGCTTTCAATGACTTGAGACTAATAAACATGACATGCAGTGGTTAGTTATTTGCATGCAATGTTATTAATTAGCAAAAATACATTAAGTTTTCTCGTTTTCCTCTCCGCCTTGGTCGCAGTGCACAACGTAAGATGACTTACACACCTAGACGGAGTAGTTGTTTCCTCTTCGTGTATTCGTGTTAACCTACTAGTGTTGACTCATGCACCCTTCATGCACTCTTCCAAACACCCAAAAGTGGGCCGAGAAGGGAACTTTTGCTCCCATCCCATGCACCCTTCATACACCCTGCCTAACACTATTCGTGCTTCATATGGTTCATGTTCCGTGGAGTACTGTAGCACCATACTCTCCGTGTGCTGTAGACCTGGTTCTGTTAACATCGATCTCATCGTTCATTCTCGACCGGACAGTCGAGAAAGCGGTACTATGTTACTACATTACTATTCATATAGTTGACATGCGCACAACATCATTTGTCGTCGTCATATCTTACTACACTAGCAACAAGATTATGTAGTACTGACGTATGAACCACTGCACATGCCTAGTAGTAGGAGCACTGTGTATGTTCAAGTGGCTGCCGTGTTTCGCACTCCTCCATCGTAAGAGTGGAAACACTTACTGTAATCATTTTTTCTTCACAAAAACAGTGGACACACTCTACCGTGCGGATCCTCCTCCATCCATGCACTAAATTACTCACTTTCGCTGACGTGTGGAACAGCCAGCATCGGGGTCCACCAACCATGCACTAAATTACTCCGTAGTAGAGTGATGTTAGATGACCCCGATCGAAGCGCCGCAGTAATGCCCAATGAGCCGTCAAATCACAAAACCCCCTCCTTTCCAGCAGTAAGCTGGACGGACAAAGCAACCATCATTTCACTCTTCTCTCTCAGCTTCCTCTCTACCCAACCCTCGCTTCTCCCTCATCTTGTTCCTCATTTCTTCAAGAAAACCCCGACCTTCTTCTGCCATTGTTCTTCTCTCCCAAAGAAGGAAAGGTGAGCGCATCAATGGTGTTGATTCTGGCCAAGGCCCAGTCTTGCAACCCCGAGACTGATCCTATAACTCCCTCTCTTTTATTATTTTGGGTTTGTGATTATGGTTTCTTTTCTTTTATTTCTATTTGACAGTTTCTTGATGGACGCTGGAGCACCTGCCGAAGTGATGTCTATGGCTCTGGCCAAAACCGTCGAGGCTCATGGTACGAAGAAGAGCAAGCACCCCGCTGAGACTACCGCAGACGAGCTCAAATCCATCACCCTGTCCAAGCCCCCCTCTCCGGGATCCCTCATTAAGCAAGTCCAAGTAATATCTCTTCTTGACGATCTTTTTCTCGATCTTGATCGTGTTTTTTCATCTAACACGCAGTACTAGTACTAGTAGTACAACTTTCTGGGTGATCTTGCATGTGATTTTTGTGTGCCAAATGACGGTTCTAAATTCCTCTTTTGACCAAAACATGCGAGAGGTTGACACTGATTTCTTATAGATTACTTTCAACTACTCCCTCTGTCCCAAATTTCTTGTCTTAGATCTGCCTAGATACGGATGTATCTAATACTAAAATGTGACTTGATACATCCGTATTAGGACAAATCTAAGACAAGAATTTTGGGACAGAGGGAGTACTTTATGAACATCAATGCTACCTTTGAAGAGGGTATATTTGCCTCAGTAACTTGTGTTATGGATATAGCAAGTAATCCCTCTGCTCTCATGCCTTTGAAGACATGTTCTAGTGTCTTTGTTCACTCATTTCTGTGCTCATATGTAGTCATATATGGAGTATAATATCGAAAATCATCTTATATTTCTAAATGGATGTAGTAATAAAATATGGTTTCTGTTTGAATTAGAACCAGGTCCACGATGGAGATGAAGTTCTCAAAGTCATGTCGTGTGAATTGGAAGACCTGAGGATGAGTTCTACTGCTAAACTATCCAGCTGTTGTGTCCTTGTCGCCACGTGTCTGAACTAGTGTTTGCCTGTAGCATTGTTGTCAGGCGTGTTCTCGAGTCTGTACTTGACCACAACAATTTCCTGGTTGTGCCTTCGATTACGAAGGGTGTGGTTCTTGTAAAGCTTCCCAACAAATCTAATGCGGCCTGTCTTCATGATCATGTTTATGAGTGGAAAGACCACTTTGTTAGGTTCTCCAAGGTTGACAAGATGGTGATGGTGCATGTAGACATCTCTCACGAAGTCCATGGCCTAGTCAGTTATGCGGGGTTCATCCCGTAGGTCGGTGGCAAGAATAGTCTGCAGAGTTTAATTAGTGCAACTTTGCTTGTCTGTAGTAAGTACTATTGTTCAGTACTTGATTTGTGTTTGTGAACCCTGTATTGTTTATTAGTACTACCGCTTTTAGTGTGTGGTCAGTCCTGAGAACGGTCTATGTTAAGGTCTGTCCACTCAATTAGTCTGTATATTTTGAAGTATCCAGATCATCTTTTTTGTGAGGACGGTTTATCAATAATGGTTACACTCCAATATCTATATGCATTGCAGGGTTTATCGCACCCACCAGGATTTCCAGTCCCATGGATGTTCGGTCCATATGATTTGTCACGACCTTTGGACTGTCCTGGTTGTGGGAGTAGGCTGGGCCCCTGCATGCCACCCGTAGTTGGACGATCAATCTTCTGTTTAGTACTTCAGCATAGTGATTTCCTGGTAAGGATTCACTCGTGTCACATCAAGTAAATCTTATTGATTTACTATCTAAATCTTATTGATTTAATGTCATGTTTTCTTTCTTTTCCTGCAATTTTACGATGCAGGTTTTGCCATGTGACATTCATCACAGAATAAACCATTTGGTTTGCTCTATGATGGCTATTTTTGCAGGTTTCACTTCTTATGTCGTGTCAGTAATGAAGGCACTGTCCATCACTTATATTACTGGAAAAAAATTGGATCAGTCTGTTGTCTGAGTACAAGCTGAATCCCTATGATGAGCTGTAGTTTGGTTTAACAAAAACACCACAATGAGTCCTTCTCGCGTTTAAAAGAAATGAAGAAAAAACTGGATCACGGTCACAAAGCCTAGTCAAGTTAGAAAGCTGATCATACCAGACCAGACACGATCACCGCTATCTCGCACATCGATACCACCTTCAGCAACGGATCGAGCACCGACAGTTGCTCTAGCACTGATAGCGGAAGCAACTCAGTCTGATCCAGCTGAGGATTGGGCACCGACCGCGTCAGTGGATCAGGCTTATCTACCGGAGGATCGGGCATCGACACCGGCACCAGCTCTACAAGGAGCACCATCTCCGGCAGCAGCGGCGGCTTCGGCACCTGCACCAACACTTGCACTTGCATCTTCTCCGGCCCGTGCATTGGCAACCGAACGAGCAGTTGCACCGGCAACAGACTGGGCTGCAGTTCGCACTTCATGTACCAAAGTCCTTACAAAAACCGACATGTCCACCTTCTTGGTAAGCATTGGCCGACCAAGTGTTTCGTTCTTTTTTATTTCCATGTTGTTTTGCATGATTCACTGTGTTGATCTAACTGTTTGGGTATGTCTTCTTGTTTGCAAACAGAGAATTCCTAGAGCAACGAGGGAGTCGTTCAATAATCCGGGCGACAGCGGCCAAGTTTCTCTTACCATGCGCAGCCTTGGTGTGAATGAACCTGCTCAATATACCGTAAGTACAAAGGATGGTCACATGATGTGATTCTAAAGGATGGTCAAGGTTCAAATCTAAATCATATCTTGTGGTAGGGGATGATGTCAAAATCGAACTTTCTCGGCAAGGAGAGCTGGTCCAAATCAACTTTGAAATTCTTCAGTACTGCTGAACTGATCTATCCGCCGAGAGATTTTGATGTAATACTCTGGCATGGTGAAACAAGTGTCCTGTGTGTACAGGTAGTACGACAGTATCATTGATAAAATTGCAACTCTGATTGCTGGTTAGGAACTGTCATTTGATTTCATTCCAACAGCTGATGTGCTTTATTCAATTTTGTGTATTCGCCTTGCGACAGCATCTAAAACCAGCACCGTACCGACCGCTTGCAATATGAAAAGCGCTGAGGTAGAACACATGGGCCCCCAAACATGCAGGCCCACCGGCCTATGGCCCAAAGTCCAGAACCGTGAGCCTGTCTGAGTATTTCTCAGCCGAACCCCCATAATGCCCGTGCGTTGCACGTAACATCAAGATGCATTTGTATGAGTATTTTATCTTGTGAGAGAAAAGGATGAATGGGGGAAGGCCTTATTTGCAAATGCGGAGAGGTGTGTGGGTACCTTTTTGCAAAATTGCCATAGTTTCCTTCCTATCCGTCAGATATAAATCGGACGACCTATATTGCAGGATGACAGGCACACCATCATCACCAACTCGTCTATACCGTGTTAAAAAACTCTGTTTTTTCTAATTATGTATGTTATATATATTCCCCTTGATTTTTCTTATGTACAAAGTTGTGATATAAAAGATCTTTATATTTCTTTACAGAGGGAATATCTCTCTGTCAAAAATATATTTATGTGTAATAACTAGTTACTCCTGTCTTTCTACTTCCTTGCGTTGATATGTGGGGCATCCGGCAACGGGGTCCACATGCCATATGCACCAAATTAGAGTGCACAACTGCATGATAGACGCACCCTGGTCGTAGCGCCGCATTAATGCCCAATGAGCCATCAAATCACTAAAAAAAATCACCTTTCGAGCTTTAGCAGTAAGCTGGACGGACGAAGCGGCAATATTTCACTAGGCCTGAATCCCTTCTCCCTTGTCTGCTTGTTCAGAGAAAACCCCCGCTCAGCGATTGCATAAGGTTTTCTCATGGAGAACCTGGTACGAATTCTTCATCCATCCCCGATAAATCCAAGTCCCTTGGTCGCGGGTACTCCTAGGATGACAACCGCCGCTGTTGATGCATTTTTCTTCCTACTAAATCTAGTGTGTTTCATTTGCAGTGCCCAAAGTGCGAGGACCCTACATGTTTCTGCACCCTCGGCGAGACGCCACACTTGTTCCTTCTCATCCTAACACAGGATTTTAAAACGCGCACAGTATGTTCCTAGAATCCTCTTTTCTATCTGGGAGGGTTGGGTTTTTTGAACATGATGTCGACTAATTTGGAAATTTGGATTGCTATATTTGGATAAAAGGTACTAGTACCATGGTCAACACTAACGTGAAGGAGGAAAGTATTTCTAGATTTGGATATAGGGGATACATTGCGTTCTCATATTATTTTTCCTGCAGTGCATTCCTTGCTCTGCCAGAACACATCTACTCAAGATGCTCGGCCTTGCCATAACTGAATACACCAGTTTAATGGTAACAGTGAAGACAAGCCATGGATATAAGTTTCGAGTTGGGTTCATGAACCAAGAAGATCGCTGCTTTTTTTATGGCCGAACTTGGATAAACTTTTTCAAGTGTTACAGACTAAAAGTTGGCACACGAATGTTGATGGAAATAGCAGAACCTGGTCTCATCTTCACTGCGATCTTCCACCCCGACGTTGTTCTAATTGTTCATCCATGTTAGTTTTGTATCTGGTTCTTGCTTGTTGCCTCGATTACTTCTTAATCCACCTATTTTGTCTAAATGATCACAATTTAACTTTAGAAGTAGCAACGAATCTCTCATGAAGATGCTACTTCTAACTAATATTTTCTTATAATTAGTGGTACGTGAAGGTTTTTTCAGAGTTAAGCAGGCTGCTCGTTTGTTATTCTGTAACAACTCGGCTATTAGTGATGGCACTGAAGTTGACTGGGATGACATCCACAAGTTCCTACACTTTATTGATCGTCTTGAGGTCCTTGTGGGGCGTTTCAATGGTGGAAGGCCACGTGGGATATGTGTGCCACTGCTGCACTCATTGAACAGGTCCAACTGTGTCGAGAAACTTATGGTACGAGCTATTTTCTCTTATATATGTTGTTCATAAACTATTGCTTATACACAGTTTTACATCTGTGATCTTCTTGAAACAGAAATTGCCCAATTCTATTGTTCCTATACAGATGCCTGACCATGGTCGGGTCCGACTTGTGCTTGGTCACAACATGATGTTTATGTCGACCTACTCCATTATCCTTTGAGGTGAAAATATACTTATTCATGGGTGGTCTCAAATAATGAAGGCCCGTCCATATTGGAGAATAGGACAGAAGATTATGTTCCCGCTTTTCCAAGGATCTAAAGCTAATATCCTGTTTATTGACCACATTGCGAGATGAAGCCACTTTCAGAAGGTTGTGGATGCGCGGGATGGCGCCTGGGCCTTGTCCTGGGGCTTGGCGGTCTCACCCTTGGTTAACTGTAGGCAAAGTAGCACTGTTCGAGGCATGCTTTGTATGGTTGAACCTGTATAAGTACTCATACTGCTTTCAGCTATGGTTGTTAAGTGCCCCTACTGGTTTCAGTTAAGGTTGTTAAGTACTCCTGCTGCTTTTACAGTATGTCGTGTTTCTTCAGTCCTGTCTTCCTCCAGCCGCCAAAACCAAACCAGCGCCAGCGGGGCCACCTGCTTCCGCCTCCCATGGCTGGCTGCGCCTCAGCGCACGCATCGCCGCCCCACTGTCTCCTAAAGCGTTAACGCCGACGTCCGAGGCGTCGCCGTCGTCCTCCGCGCACATTGGTGCGCTCGCCGCGGCGCCACCCTCTCGCGTTGTCAACATGGTCAACAAACAACAGGAATCGGCAGAAGTACATGGAGAGGATGACATTAGGGCCCACCATGTTAGCGTATGGAAAAATAAAATGCTTCCTCCTAGTGTTTTCCTGACATCTGGGACCCACGACATTGTGAGCGTATATAGTCAATAGACAAGAGAACAACACAAGATCGGCTGACACCTGGGACGTAACAGCTCGAGCAGTATTTTTTCATTATTGTTGAGACGGAGCAGCATTTGAACTGGGCTGTGGCTCGTCTAGCCCAGGTTTATATTTTATGTTCACCATGTGACCAGCCCAGCTATTTTTTATTTGTGAAAATGAGCCCAGTTTACTTTTTCTGAAGAATACCCAATCCAGGCCTACTTATTTTTCTACGCCCTGATGGGCTGCCACTCTTTCAAGATGCCTCCAAATCTTGAAAGTAATATGAAATGGGTTGTAAATATAAAAATAAATAAAAATTGGTAATTACTTTATAATTTCTGAATTCTTTCACATTTTCAGATTCCTATTTCACTGGGTATTAACTTTATTTAAATATATCTTCAAAGTACTTTAAATCTGGCTCGACATTTCGGTATTAAAAATAGTTTGGAACCCACAGAAATATGGGAAATTGGCCCTGGTCAACCAAAAAATGGACTGCAATAAATTGCATAAGAAGTCACAATGAGCTATATATAAATTATTAAAAAAAGAGGGAATGGTCTGACTTATGGGCCTATTTAGTTGACGCGTATGCAAGATTTTTTTTAGTTATTATATACGTCAACAAACGATTGTAGCAGACGTAACCGTTGGGTGTCAATCCAACGATCGTCGTGTTTCTTCAATCTTTGATCTTCTTGCTCCAGCCTCCAAATCCAGCACCGGCGGGACCGCCTGCTCCCGCCTCCCGTGCAGACCTCACCGCCCCTACTACTTCCACCGCTGGCCAGGGAATCCCTCTACTCACCCACACCCCCTGTTATTCTGCGGCGACAGCAGCCTCACACCGCAGCCGAACCAGTAAACCCTCGTACTCCTCTCCGCGTGGGCATCCACTGCCGCGTCTTCCCCTGCTCCGTGTCGTCCCCTTCCTAGGCCTCACCATCGTCCACTGCCCTGGTGCTCTCGGCGCGGCGTGGTCAACGTGGTGAAGGAACGACTTCCATCGAAAGAGTACTGTCGTGGAGAGGCTCATAGCTGGGTCCACGGCAGCCGCAAGTAAGTGCCTCCTTATTACGCGGAAAATAATTATTCCTCCACCTGACAGCAGGGACCCACCGGACGGGCAACTGTATTTCGTGAAAAAAACATTTCCCCCTGACTGCTGGGACCTACCACCTAAATCTTCGCACAAAAGCAAGTGCATTCGGGCAAAAAAAATGATTCGCCCCCTGACTGCTGGGACCCACCAGCTACATCTTCACACGCAAGGAAGTGCCTGACAATCGGGACCCACCTGGTCGAAGCGTATGTAGCGTTGTCATTCTGGTCGCGAACGTGTAAGTACATACTGGTCGATGTAGAGGCGTGCACGTAGCATGTACACGTACGTACAGCGGCCAGTGTGCAAGAAAGAAAATATGGCCACATATGTACATACGGGCAGGGTCTCGAACGCCTACTCGTGCATACATAAGGCCAGGGCTCGTGTACATGGCTGGGTCGGAATGGAGAAACTGCATCATCGTCATGTTCATGGGGAGCCAACCGGCTGGGCCGGAACGGAATGCGTCGTCGTGTTCATCGGGAGGGCTTGGACGGAACAGCCGATGGAAACAAGGCCTGGCGTACCGCAGAACGGAGGAAACGGCCTTGTGATCAACTGGCCATGTTCAAAACGGGATCCTGATCATCGGGAGGGGTCTGCCGTACCACAAAATGGAAGAAACGGACCTCCTACGGTCGAACGGGGGTCCTGTTGATCGAGAGGGGTGTGGCGTACCGCAAAATGAAGGAAACGGACTTGTGTTGGAGCGCTACGGTTGAAACGGGGGTCCTGTTCATCGAGAGGAGTGTGGCGTACCGCAAAACGGGACTCCACGGGATATTGTTCATCTCCACCGTCGACCCCCTCCAGCCTCCACGGGCTACTGTTCATCCACCGTCGACCTCCTCCAGCCTCCACCTGCGACTATTCATCCACGGGCTCCTGTTCATCCAGCCTCCACCGCGCGCTACTCCATCGACTACTGTTCAACCAGCCCTCTCCACGGGCTCCTGTTCAACCACCCCTACACGGGCTACTGTTCATCCAACCATGCACCGTCTACTGTTCATCCTTCCCTCCACGGGGTGGTCCTGTTCATCCTACCCTCCACGGGGTCCTGTTCATCTAGCCCAAACCGGCTCGAACGATCGGGGTCCTGTTCATCCACCCACATAGGGAACTGTTCATCCAAACCCCCTAGAAACACTCATGGTTCATCCGGAGGCAACGCCACGGGGTCTTGTTCATCCACCCCCACCGGGAACTGTTCATCCAACCCCCCCCCCAAATTTGCTCACTGTTCATCCAGAGGCAGCATCGATTGGCTTCAGTTAGCAGCAGTAGCGAAGGAATCGCTCGTTCGGCTTCAGTTAACATCCATCGATCGATCGCTCGGGTTCAGTAATGCGTAGCCTACAGTGCAATCGCTCGGGTTCAGTTAGAGCCCAACGCCTCGCTCAGGTTCAGTTAGAGCCCAACGCCTCGCACACACGCGCGTACATATGAGAGAAACGCGCATCGCTCGGCCCCCGACCACCCACCGTAACCGGGGACTCCCTGATATTTTCCGCGGCCTCGCTTCTACCACGGTTTTTTCCGTCATGGACGGCCCAAAGAATGTCATGCAGCTGCGTCTCCGGCCCGCCCAGGACGAAAAGCCCATTTTCTGTCATGTTTTTTTGTCATAGATGTAGGACCCCACCACATCTATGATGATACCGGGTTTTGTCACAATTATCGTCATAGAAGTGTCATAAGTATGACAGAAAAAAAATTTGTTCGGCCCAAAATGTCACGGATGTGTCTTTTTTTTGTAGTGGGAGGGCGCGTGTATGATGTGCTACACCAAAACATCATCTTCGAGGCACATCTGAAAGACAGCGGCTCATTGGATCTTCTCAGTGGCACGCTCCGTGTACTCTGAGCCGAGACCGATGACCTTCATCTCCACCTTTTGGAGGGAGTTGGCTACATTGTTGATCCACTTCCGAACAACCCTTGGGTGGTCGGTGACTGTGGCAACTATGCTCAACGAGCCTTCGACGAGGACATGTTGGACGTTAAAAAGTCACATCTCGATCACTTTCGCCATTTGGAACCGCTGGACCATAGGGCTATGGTTTGGAGAATCGGGATTAGATGGCTAGTCTAACTGAAGAGGATGATTATTTTATAGGGGCTTTGTAATTAATCCAGGAGGATGTGAAGAGATTAAAACAATGTGAATGCAGTGTGGTTTGGATGCAAATGAAGATGAAGGAGTAGTGAAGAAGCCGAGGAAAATCAGTTCCCAATGGAAAAGTAAATGGGAGAAGTAGCCTGCAGGCAGTTGATTAGACAGCTAGGTAGGCTAAATGAAAAGGCTACGCGGGTAGACTGAGGAGTGGGGATTGTCCCTATACGTGCCCATCCTTCTAGCGCTACATGTGCCACTGGCTAGTTGAGGTCACTCTTTTGAATCACCATGGTGAGACATTTTATGATTCCTTCTTATTTCTGCACCCCTCCTGACAGGTGGGACCTATGCAAACGGATAAAAAAATGTGTCGTAGCTGGTTAGGATGGATATTGGCGCGTGCTTGGGAGACACAACATTCTCTAGTTCAGGAATATGCGGTTATCCTCAAAAAAGAAAAGTCCTTCTTCGCGCTTCCGCGTGCACAAGAATTTGGTTCTGCTCGCAATATGGATGATACCTGGAGGATGAAGTGAACCCAGAGGCATGCTAACACGGGAGTACTACTCATGTTCCTACTACTCCTACTACTAGTAGTAGTAGTACAACTGTGGTGCACTTGATGGTCAAAATACTATTATTCATCCGGTCCTCACAGTGAAGTGACAAGACCCTACGCCTGAGGTGACACCAGTCCAGGCGACGTATCCAAGTTACCGAAGTCAGACTCACCTTGTGCACTATGCAGTCACTATCACCGCCGCTGTATAGCATGCCTCGCCTCGTCTCCCTCTCCCCTAGCACCACTCCATCTCCATCTTCGTCTCGCCAGAGATCCTAAGGTCACTCTTCATCATCTCACTATGCCCCCGTGCACCCTTGCCTCGCTCGCCTCCCCTAGTACCACTATTCCCTTGCTAGCCGCTCTAGTACCGAGAGCCTTCTCCCCCATAAATCAGGCCCCCCAAAACCCCACCTTCCAAACTCCACAACGGCCGAACTCGAACCGCACAACATCCATATGAGCCGCGATTGGAGCAATCTCCCCAGTAACATCCTCGACCTCTGTTGTTTGTGTATGGATATGTTGAGCGCCCTGCGGCTGGCTACATGCTCAAGGGGCATGCACATGGCCATCGTTGAAGCGAGGCCTAATCTTTTCAAGACACCCTGCTTGCTGCTATCTGGTGTTGCGAGATTTGCTCACCATGATACGGAGGCGTACATGGTGCCCCTCGACTTCAACCCGACCTCCATTAGCCGAAACTTCTTTGCAGGTATGTAGTGGGTCGCCGTACATCATTTCCCTCGACTTCGATCCGATCACCATCGCCCGAAACTTCTTGCAGATATGTACTGGGTCGGCATGACTCCCACTGGATGGCGGTTGTCACGGAAGACGGGAAAAAGTTGGTGCTCGTGAACTTCCAGACCTCCCATGAGATTATCCTTCCTCCGTTGGATGATATAGAGCTTTACCGTCGCGGTCCAAGTCATCTAGATTACGTCGTCAGTTGGATGCACCTTGTTTTGCAAAAGATTGTAATCTGCCAAGTGCCCACATGACATGCGGATTACGTAGACTTCAAGCTAATTGCCTTGTTCGACAAGGGACTCTCCTATCTTTCTGCCAGTGCCTTCATTAGCTGGAGACAGCTCAGCTCGCAGTGGATCATCGTCAAAGCTGATACAAACTTCTGTGATGCTATTGAACACAATGGCATCATCTACGCGGTCGACAAAGAAGATGGCACCACGTATTGCTGGGACGGCGCGCGTAAGTTGTTTCCATCTGATGTTAATGATGACGCCATGACATTGTTTGAACTTTTTGTGATGATTGGCATATCCCTGTTTGAGCAGAATTTGAGTAGAACTATGGCAATGTATTAGAGACGCCATAAATCAGCTATATTTGGAATGAGTTAATTCTTGCGATTGTGACCATGTCATTACAGCCAATTTGTACCCCTGAATAATCAAACGGTTAGGAAGATATTGATATTCTACTTATTTTATAGTAATCTATATACTACTAAATACGAGTGTGTATCAATGGACATGTTAGTTTCCTCATTTTCATGATGTAGAAACATGCAATACACTGTTGGTTTCATCTAACCATACATTAGGGAAATAAATGTGCATATGGAGAACTCTATATTTGGAAGTAGTAAAATCCTGTAATGCTTACCATGTGTACATACCTATGTTCGGCCTTCAGCAATCAATGGCTAGAATAATATGCTCACAAAAATTTTGCCCACGGAACATGAGTATATAACAATGCATGGTCTGTTAGTTTCCTTGAAGAATTTTTTTGTGAGGACAGAACATGATTACATAACATGCATGACATGGTAGTTTCCTGTGAAGAATGATTGTGAGATAACATGAGTATAACAATGCATGGCACTTCTATATTTTCAAACCCAGTATACATTTCCCTGTATTTTCCTCCTAGTTTCAACAGGGACATATCAATGATCTTTCTTGCATTATCCTACTCATACTCTAAACAATGTTGATCTTACATTAGCAATGTCTGTCCTTTTTGATATGATGCAGTGTCCCTACAATTATTGCCCTTTGTTATCACACCACCTTTGCCAAAAACGGGGAAGCACAACTAGTTCCTCGCTCGATCAGACGACGGCAAAAGACTGATGATCATTCGGACACATGATTCGGAAAATTTATATTGCAAAAACCCCACTGTATGCAAGCACCGTGAAATACGTGAGTATCCGGATAGTGGTTGTTACGTCTATGAGCAGGATACCAACTTGTTGGGGCCTTCAGGATTTTTGAGTTGGAGGTGGGTAAACAGCCTTGGTTCACACTTTGTTTCTCGGACTCAATTATCCGATTAACCAGGAGATCACCATTGGCAAGGACCTTGATGGCAGTGAGGCTCTGTTTGCTATGGAAAACTGTGTCTACATGGCGAGCCCTAGGAGTTCGGGAGCAAACTCCCCTGATTGTCAACGATACAGCCTGCAGCCAAAAGAAGGTGAGAATGACATAGGCAACTGGATTAACTTTGATCCTTGGATGTGTCGAATCCGACAGGCAGTCATGTGGGTCAAGCCTTCAGGTTGATAGGTAATTGGACTGTTGCATCGAAAGGGTGGAGTATTGGTGTCTCCAGATCACTGGTGGCTGAACCTGGGCTGCAAATTATGATGGTGTTGGATCATCCCTCTTCAAATGACTTGTTGTCGTTGCTGCTTGTTCTATATGGGTAGTTCTCTCTTTTGTTATGCATATTCCTTGTCATTTGGTCATCCTTGTCTATGTCACTCTTACTATGTAATAGTTGCCTCTATGTAGAATGTCATTCTCGTCTGGATCACGAGAGTCTGAGCGCTGCAGATGGGTGCATTTTGGTGGTGTAGCAAGACTTCTTATGAACTATCATGTCTTGCTGTTTATGTCAGTAGTAGTCACTAGTCAGTGTTTGAATGTTGTATATATCATTGTTTCAAACTGTTTATTGTCTCGAACTGCTAGTGGGCTAAATGAGGGCATCACCATTCTCCAGTGTTCAGAGTATATCTCCTTTTTTCAAGTTATAATTTGAGCTCAGTGTCTTTTCGATGATGTACACTTGTTTGGGCCAGTGAGGTTTCATTGAATATGGGCCGAGTAGTAACGCAATGCCAAATAGGTCAATTTTGACTCTCAGGCCGGGCTCTCAAAAGATCCTAAAAAAAGGTCGGCTCTCAAAAAAAGAAAGAATAGGGACTCTTAGGCCGACATGTGGGCGCCACCCGTGTTTTCGTGCGCTTGCGCGCTGAGAGCATATTGGCGCCTGTTCGAAATTCATGCTACATTTTCATCCCCAATCTCCCGCCCCTCCCCCACCTCTGGAATCTCGATTCCAACTCCAGTTCCCCCAAATCCCCCTCCTGTACTCCCTATACTCAAGCGCACTATCATGTCGCCGGTCCGCGCGGATCTCCGAGCCGGAGATCCTTAGGTCCGTCCTGCCTTCGAGCGCTCCATGCTGTCGCTCAACAGTGGCATGGCGGCGCTTGACGACCAGTTTGCTGGCAAAGTGCTGATGGTAACCATCAACGACGACCGGCCTCCCGTCTCGCCGGACAACCTTGTCAAAGCTCTTGGCATTGCACATGGCATCCAAATAAGTGACTTTCTCGTCGAAGTCTCTCCGCCACGGGCGGATTTCCTCGTCAGTTTCCGGACAACTTTTGACTGTAGTCGTGTGTTCGAATCTTCCCGGGGTTTGTTCTGCGATGGCGCGTTGGTGAGCTTTGATCAGGGCACCCAGGATGGGGCTCGGTGCCCTTTGAGCTTGAGTTTTTAACAAAGCTTACCTTCCACGGCATGCCTCGACGTGCTTGGAACAACGAGTCCATGAATGAGCTTATCAACGACCTTGGAGGTGAGCTCGTAAGTATGTTTGTTCCTCCAGATAGCTGGGCTCTAACGGTTATGGCATGGATGAAGAAGCCGTCCACCGTACCGAAGGTGATTGGTGTTGAGATACCGGTGCAGGAACTAGGGTCATACTATTCGTCTCCACCAAGGCCGCCGCAGACCACGTTAGGGATGTACCTGTATCGAGTGTTTGTGCATGTCGAAGAAGTGGTCAATCCATCAATTGAAGTCCTGCCACTGCGCAGATGCCCGGGTCCGTCGACGACGTCCATTACATGAGTCAAGGTCAGACTTCCCCCTGTTGCTTGGAACAATGGATGGCACAGGGCCTACTCCATCGTGCAGCGGAGGCCACTGCTTCTTTGAGAGAAGAGGTAGGGTTGGCTACCTAGATGTGCTCCAATTTGACGTAACAACTGAATTTTGTCAGATATTGTACTAGTTAAATCCGAGCTATGGGTGTGAAGCACTTATGTGCCAGTACATTTGATTGTGACCTGTTCTATTTTTTTACCTGAACTTTTTTTAGAAAGGGTTGTACGTCAACTTGATGTTCTAGCAGAACTTATATATTGTGTTGTCTGTCTGTTTTCTTTGCACAGCATTCAAGATATTTCCCCGTCATTGATAGAGACGATGAACCATTATGTACGAGTTCGATGGTTTCAACATACCCCTACCCGTAGTGATCCACTGCTTCCACCCTGATTGTGCCGCCTGCGTGAAATTTTTGTATGCAAGTTCAGTGTGCTATGATGTTCTATATGATTGTGTCAACTATATAAGTTTTTACTGAGCATCATCAATGCATATGGCTGAAAGATGTATTTACGAGCATGGACCGATGTCTCTCTCTCTCTCTCTCTCACACACACACACACATGCACACACACACAAACACACACGCGCGCGCACACACACAAGTGAGACCCGTTGAATTATTTCTTCGCTCGTGCCAGCTTTTAATTACGTGGCAGTGTACTTTAACTTTTTCCTTAAGTTGTTAATTGAGCTCGGTGACTTCAAAAAGTTGTACAGAAGCCTTGTTTGGGCCTTTCCGGCGTCGCTGAATGTGGGCTGAGTAGCCATGTAAGGGTGTACTATACTACACAAGCCTTTTTTTCAACATCAGCAATGCAACTGGGCTGACAGTTGTACACAATCTGGGTTAACTTGTTATTCTCCGTCCCGCTGGGCTGCAAATCTTTCCTAGGAGGGATGCATTAGGCTTAACAAGAAAATGGGCTTTAAAAATAATAAATGGGATCTAATTATAAAAATTGGGCATTAACTATAAAAAATGCACCAAACACGTAATTAGTTTATAAAATATTACTTTTGGATTTTGAAAATTTTAATTTCATTAATTGTTGTGCGTGCAATGTTTCGATGGATTTTTACATAATATAAATTTATATTGAAATTGTATTTAATATGACTAGAAATTTCGGGATAAAAATATTTCAGATCCCATCAAAATGTGGGAAATTTTATTGAATTTTGTTTTGAACGGTTGGTTGAAATTATTAATCGTTGTCCTAGCTAGAAAATGGGTTGTACTTTTAACAAACTGTAAATGGGTTGTAGTAAATTCCATTAGAATTCAAAAATGGGTTGTACATTCTTACAAATCGCAAATGGGCTATAAGTTCTCTGCCACACACTTGTGGGCCTACTAAGTTGACGCATCCCCTAAAAAGGTAAGTTGACGCGTATGCAAGGCTTTGTCAACTTATAGTCAACACACGTTCTAGCAGCAGTGTCCGTTGGATGTCCATCCAACGGATGTCGTGCTTCTTCTTCAATCTCAGATATTCTAGCTTCAGCCGCCCAAAAAATGATTCCTCCCCTGACATCTGGGGCGCGCCATTTCCGAGGCTGACCTGTGGGCCTACTAAGTTGACGCGTACCAAGGGCTTTGTCAACTTAGTCAATATAAACGATTCTAGCTACAGTGACCGTATGATGTCCATCCAACGGCCGTCGTGATTCTTCAACCTCTGGTCTTCTTGCTCCAGCCGCCCAAAGCAGCATCGGTCGTGCCGCCTGCTCCTGCCTCCCATGGCCGGGTGTGCTACCGCGGAGGCCTCACCGCCCCTACCACTCCCACCGCTGGCTAGGCCCTGCGGTGACGGCAGCCTCACACCGCGGCCGAACCAGTGAGTCCTCGTACTCATCTCCGCGTGGGCATCCACTGTCGCGTCTTCCCCAGCTCTGTGTCGTCCCCTTCCTAGGCCTCGCCTTCGTCCACCGCCTTAGTGCTCTTGGCGCGGCATGGTCAATGTGGTCAAGGAACGACTTCCATCGGAAGAGTACTGTATGTGGAGAGGCTGACAGCTCGGTCCACGGCCGCAGCAAGGAAGTGCCTCCTTATTACGTGGAAAATAATTATTCCTCCACCTGACAGCAGGGACCCACCGAACGGGCCACCGTATTTCGTGAAGAAAATGTTTCCCCCTGACTCCTGGGACCCACCAACTACATCTTCGCACGCAACGAAGTGTGTGACAGTCGGGACCCACCTGGTCAAACCGTACGTAGCATTGTCATTCTGGTGGCGAACGTGTAAGGTACATACTGGTCGATCAGTCTGTCTGCAGGCTGCAGTGATGAACCACGGCCGAGTAAGGAAAGGCACGTGTCGTAGTAGAGGCACGCACGTAGCATGTACATGTACGTACATCGGCCAGGGTGCAAGAAAGTAAATAAGGCTACGTACGTACATATGGGCGGGGTCTTGAACGCCTACTCGCGCATGCGTACAGCCAGGGCTCGTGTGCATGGCTGGGTCAGAACGGAGAAACTGCGTCGTCGTCGTGTTCATGGCGAGGCAACCGGCTGGGTCGGAATGGAATGCGTCGTCGTGTTCATCGGGATCCAACCGGCTTGGACGGAACAACCGATGGAAACGAGGCCTGGCGTACCGCAGAACGGATCAAACGGCCTTGTGTTCGACCGGCCATGGTCGAAACGCGATCCTGTTCATCGGGAGGGGTCTGGCGTACCGCAAAACAGAGGAAACAGACTCCTCTTGGACCTCCTACGGTCGAAACGGGGTCCTGTTGATCGGGAGGGGTGTGGCGTATCGCAAAATGGAGGAAACGGACTTGTGTTGGAGCGCTACGGTCGAAACGAGGGTCCTGTTCATCGGGAGGGGTGTGGCATACCGCAAAACGGGACTCCACGGGATAATGTTCATCTCCACCGTCGACCTCCTCCAGCCTCCACGGGCTACTATTCATCCACCGTAGACCTCCTCCAGCCTCCACCTCCGACTGTTCATCCACGGGCTCATGTTCATCCAGCCTCCACCGCGCGCTCCTCCACCGTCTACTGTTCAACCAGCCCTCTCCATGAGGTCCTGTTCAACCACCCCTCCACGGGCTACTGTTCATCCAGCCCTCCACCGGGTACTGTTGAACTAGCCCTCCACAGGATCGTCCTGTTCATCCAGCCGTCCACCGGCTCGATCGATGGGGTCATGTTCATCCATCGGCAATGACCTCTACTACCACGGGGTCTTGCTGTTCATCCAAACCCCTAACAACGCTCACTGTTCGTCAAGAGGTCATCAATGCCGCATAGTGGTCATCTTCATCGTGATGGAACCATGTGGGGGGTGCATCATAGTCCACCATGGCCATTGTCTTGTCCAAAGGGAGGACGAAGTCATCGAAGATCGGCGCGTCATCATAGATGGGACCTAGCACCAAATGAGAAGACACAATAGAGGTATAGGTTAAGTTTTTAGAAAGCAAAATGGCCTCATATACCTCATCAACTACCTCACTCTCTCTATGTGGTGGTGGCTCACTCGCTCCCTCAAGGTAGGTGCACTCAATGTCGCATATGGTGGAGTCACTCAAATCACTCAAGTGGTGGTGGTGGTGGCTCTCCTCACATGGGAATTGGGGAAACTCATGAGATATGGGGCTAGTGGTGAAGTCACTCTCAATCTCAATATGGTGGCTAAAGTCACTCAAGTCATCATACGTCACCGTGGTCGAAGGGAAAATCCCATGCTCAACCGTCCCATTGTCATCGCCATGGATGAAGGCCGAAGATGGCACATCATCACTCTCGTCGTGGATGAAGGCCGAAGATGGCACAACATCACTCTCATCTCCTAAGAAGGAAGCATCATCCTTGCTCGTCACCATGTCGCTTGCCTCCAAAGTTTGGTCCTTGAAGGTCTCCGTAGTCGTACTCGTTGTCGCACCATCATGAAAAAGAGTCATGGAGGACTCGGCATCATCAATGCCGCAAAGAGGGATGGTGGTGAAGTCGAACTTGGGAGGATCGTCTTGGAGCTCATCGGGCTTGGACATCATGGTGGTACTAGCCTCATGCTCGCCGTGTTGGAGCTTGGTCGTCGAGAAGTGTGCTTGGGGTCGAGAAGCCTTGGCCTGCATGAGTTCTTGTTCCGCCTTGAGAGCACCAATGTAGTGGTCATCGAGGGACTTGTAATTCTCGAGGAAGATAGTCTTGGGGATGTTGTTGTTCAATCCCATCATGAGGTGGAACTTCATTGACATGGGGTCGTCCGCGCCGGCACGTCGCAAGGCATGCTTCATCTCCTTGAAGTACTCGTCGATGGACTTGGATCCTTGGATGGTGTTCTCCAATTGGCGTAGAAGTTGTTCCATGTAGGTTGGAGGCACGAACTCTCGCCGCATAACTTTCTTCGTCTTGGGCCAACTCATGTCGTAGCTCTTCGAAGGTGTGTGAAGCCACCATGTGGACGCGTAGTCGTGGAAGTTTCTTGAGGCGCACTTCACTTGATCTTCGGGAGGAACTTGATGTAGCTTGAGGTAGTCGTCCATCAAAGGCTCCCACTTGAGATACTCCTCGGGTTCTAGAGTCCCATATAAAGGAATCTCGTTGTTGGTGTCGAGGTCGTAGTAGTTCGAGGGAGTAGTGAACTTGAGCTCGTGGAGTAGGCGAAGAGGCTGTACATCCAAAGGCGAAGATGCCTTGAAGTCACTTGGCGAAGATGCCAAAGATGTTGAAGAAACCGTGGTCTTGGGGTTGATGTTGCGGCTCTGTATATCCCGTGCGCACGGGGGTGCTGGAGGCCGTGTGCACGGGGGTCGAGGGCCCGTGTGCACGGGGTGGCAGAGAAGCCAACTCTCGTCCAGTAGGTCGCTCTTCATGGTCTTGTCGATGTCGATGCTTGTGTGCACTTCCCGGAGATGGTAGCTCAGAAGTCTTTGCACTTCAGCATCTTCTCAAAGATGAGGAAGACCGCTTGCGTTTCTTGATGAGGGCTTTGATGTCCTCCATTTGAGCTTGCATCTTGGCGTCGTTGGAGTTGTTCGTGGCATCGAACTCATCGTTGTTGTTGTAGACCGAAGGTGAAATGCCTTGCCTATCCATCACAAGACTCGAGCAAAGGTGAGTAGGAAATGAGATAAACAATACCAAGTTACCTTTTCCCAAAGTTGAGGATGTATCTCGTATCACTCAATGTGAGATGAAAGAATAGTGGAATTGGTACCAGACTTGTTCACTCGCACCGATCAAGTAAGCTTATGGAGGGGCTTGGTGAGGATAGTGGCACAAAAAATTTGATGCAAAATGTTAGCAAGAGTCAATAATGTTGGAAAACATTCACAAATTCGCAATTGAAACAAGTAGACCAATAGCAATACGTGGCACACGGAAACACACACACGGATAGATAAATGGGGTCATGCAACCAAGGAATGAGCACAAAATGTGGAATCCACAGAAAACGCTCGTGTTGCACAACTCAAGAGAGACGCTAGCACGATTGCTCAATAGGCGGATACGACACTTGTGCACAACCTATAAGATGCAAAATGTATGAGCTTTCTATCCCAAGTATGCTATGTGTATGATGTTACCGTTATTCTTCTCAAGATGATCCAAGATGATCGGGTATGACAATCTTATGTGCAATGGTATGATGCTATGGCACTTCCTTACAAGCTCTTTGCTCTGTTTTCTTTGCTTAAAAGCTTATTCTCTTTTTTTTGATATGGCCACTATGCGAAATGCACAAACCAAGATAGCAATTGTGTATATGCAGGAAAAATCTTGTGACACACGAGATGATATGATGATACCAATATGATATGCAATGGAAGGTGTAGATCACTAATGTGCACCAGTAACGTTGCCGGCAATACTCAAATGGCTAGTCTCGATAGGCAAGGGACGCAAAATGGGCTAGGGGTTATCAATGTAATTGCAAGGGGAATGTACAATGGTGTCGTCGAGGTTACCGTCCTTTGTGATGATGAGTGGCGGTTTTCTTGATGTAGATACCAAGATGATGTAGACCCGTCCCTAAGTAGCCGAAAGACCTTAGGAAACGGTAAAAACTGCGAACTCAAAATCTCAAATGACAAATGTCAAATGGTGGTAGCGGAAAGCGGTGGTTGTGGTTGAAGAAGAAGCAACCGTCCCTAAGTAGCCGAAACACCTTAGGAGACTCAAGTCACCACTCAAACAACCACAAATGCTAAATGGAGCAAAATGGGTTAGGTTGCGGAAGGCTATGGTGGTTTTTGCGGATGATATGGTGGAAGGCCTAGGCAAAGATGCCAAAATGTCGAAATTTTGATGGAGTCAAATGGTGATGGAACCTATCTAGATGGATGGGGGATGTCAATAGCTACTCAACAAGCTAAAGAACGCGAAAATCGGACTCCGGATGTGGAAGTTATGGGCAAAACGGTGAAGCACTCGCGGCTGTTCTTGGGGGGGGGGGGGTCCTGCACACGGGGGTAGGAGCCCGTGGGAACGGGTCCCATGCGCACGGTACAGGGCCGTGGGCACGGGGTGTCCAGAGACTTTTCGGGGGCCCGTGCGCACGGGGTCTGGGGTCCGTGGGCACGGGGTGGGCGGAAATTTCGCGATTTCGTGGCGGAAATTGGAGATTTCTTGGGCAAAATTGGGGAGATTTTGGGGATGGATGGTGGGGAAAAGATGGGGGGAGGCTAGATCCACTTGAAACCAAGAAAATCCATGGATCAAATCCAACAAAACATCACCAAGCCAACAAATCACAAAAAAAATTGGGGCTATTTTTTGGTGGGGATTTTCGAACTTAGGACGAAATCAACAAAACTAGGCTAGAAAACAAAGAGGGGGCTCCAATTTCGTGAGAAACCATGGCTCATGATACCAAATGATATAGGGTGGAACCCTAAGTGGAGATCTTTCATGAATTGGAGGGGGAATCCGCAGGAACAAGATGAACACAAGAGGGAAAACAAGAGAAACACTCAAGAACAAGTCCAATCACACATCCACTAGACAATCAAACACACAAGATCCACAAGGTACATGAAAAATCAAAGGGAAATAAGATACATGGTAGAGTTCATCCCAAATCCAATGAAGGAGATGAGGTCTTGGTGATCCAATGATGGGGATCTATCCACTAGGGATCTTCTCCAAAGGAGGTCTTGATCTCCATGGGAGAGGTCTCTCTCTCTCAAGAGGAGGAGTGGTACAAGGAGAAAAGCTCACAAATATCTCATCTAATACTTTGCTAACCCTAACATCTGGTCTAGGTACCGAATATATAGGCATGGGGACGAAGTGGATGAAGAGGAGGCCCAAACAGCAATCACAGCCGTCCATCCTGTAGGGCCCATGTGCACGGGGTAAGTTGGGCCCGTGTGCACGGGGGTCCCGTGGGCACGGTACAGGCCCATGCACACGGGGTGCTCCAATGCAAGCTCCCTGTGTAGCCTGTGGGCACGGGGTCTCCGGGGCCCATGCGCACGGGGTCGCCTGGGACCTCCTGTCCATCTGCGGTTGAGCTTCCCTTTCTTCCTCGTGGCCTTGGGGTCCTTCTCCTTGGCCTCCGGGATGCTCCTTAGCTGCTCGGCGGCGGTCGCCCTCGTACCTAATGATGCACAACGTTCAGTGGTGAGGTAGTGACCAAGTCCCATAGATATTCATGTAAATCTTGAAGAGGAGCGGGTTCACCTTAAGTCCGGTAGGTCCACTTGGGGCTTGATGAGCTATGAAGGTGTACATGGAGATGAACGTAGGATGCTCCGCATCATCTCCCCCCCCCCTTGGGAGAGATCCGACCTCGGATCATGATCCTCATCACCATGGAAACGGTGGTCATCGACGGACTTGAAGTTGGATGGAGTTGAAGACATTGCACAATCCAGGTACTCCAAGGTGTCTCCGGAGTGGTAGACATGCAAAAAGAGCAAACACAAGCGACACTCGGAAATACAACGGTTAGTACACACAAAGTGTCCATCAAATAAGTATAAGTCCGTGCGGCAAGATTGTCCGTGACAAAGCGCATGAATCTTATCAAGATGATGTAAAATGACATGTACAGCATTCATTGCGCACACAAATGAATTGAGAATGTGATTAATGCAACCACGGTGCAAAATGATGTCATAGTGAGACGGTTTATCCATAGCATGAATATGGCAATGTATGCTCAATATGGAGAATTTAGCATGCGATTGATGGTAGGAAATATGATCATGATGTACGAATATGCCATCAAGAAAGAGCACAACAAATTTTCTAAGCAAATGTACAAGCTCATATATCATGGATGACATGGGAATACAAGATGCAACAAGGCAATCATAATGTGAGTCAATCCATGAATAGGGTGCAAATTTGTGGTGAGTATAATATGTCCATCGAGCATGACATGTATGAGCACAATCAACAAATATGAAGGTGTGGGTGCAATGTGTCAAAGGAGTGTTGATGTACCAATGCTCAATGCCGCGGCATGAGTGGAGGTTCGAAGGTGCAGCCAATAAGTCCGAGCGCTCCTCAATGTGAAGGTCCATAGAGTCAATTTTCAATGTCGCTCATCCGTTCGCGCGATATATCATGTAGACAACAAGAAGGAAACAACAATGAAAGAATGACCCATCCAATATGCATATGTGAGGGTGGCTCAAAGGGAATGAGTTCACCTTTATGAGAATGTCGAAAATGTTGATGTCGCGCATCGTGTATGCCTTCACATGACCAAGTTGTCTCATCATGTTACCGCCTTGTGTATCCTTCAAAACAAAAGAACATGGCAAACACTCGGAAAAACAAATGAGGTTAGCGGAAATGCAAAACCTATCATTCGTGTGGTAAGATACCCAACAAGTGTATGCATCATGCTCATCATAAGAAAGGACAAGGGAGCATTTCATAGTATGGAGGCATATGATGCGAGAACAACCAAATACAATAGGCTCAAGTAAACAAGCATGCATCACAAGTAATATGTCCAAGTCTCCAAGATGAATAAGCATAGCATGGATGCACTCACTACAATGGCATATGAGAGGTGCAACTAATGGAGACAAGAGATAATGATCAAGATATATAATGTGAGAGGCATGAACATATATGTCATCAACCCAAGAAAGCGAGTAAGAATGGAACATGGGTGATGCAACCAAGCAAGTAATCATAGTTATCAAGTCAAGCAAGCTAGTAGTGAGAATATGCAACATACTAGAAGGAATCATGGCAAGCATGTCATGTGTGCAAATGGTGGGCATGAATAATGCACATGACATATCACAAGTATGGAAGCAAGATATGAGCAAAATAGCATCAATAGCATGAGGCACATGATAAACATGGCAATAGCAACAAGAATCTCCACCAAGCATGCAAATACACATATAAGTAGCACAATTGTGAATCATGTGTAAATGCAAGCAAGGGTCACAATTGCATGGCAAAATCATGTAAAGATGTATAACATGCAAAGTGAACAAGATACAATGGGCATAAAGTAACAAGTGATATATAGCCCATAGCCTTGTGAGAGCCAAGTAGAAGAGATGTGTGTAGTGCTTGCGCGAAGGGAATTGTGGTAAGGATAGTCCACGGGATCCCAAGTCATCGTTGCTCTCAAGAGCTCGTTTCGTCAACTCTTGGGCTTGAGAGGTTGACGAGTATACATGAGTACCTACACAAGACAAAGACAAAGGAAAAATTGTGTGTGAGTGGTAAATGTACACATCATCCATCATGATGTGTATGTGCATGTGTGAGTTAGCACAAGATAAGCATCGCTCAAAGAAATTTGATGCATGGTATAAGAACATGTCATCCATCATGAAAGAATAGTTATTGTGTATGACACGATGGGGATGCAAATTTAACATACACGTATATGGCACATCAATAGCATGTTTATTCATGGGGTGCATATGGTGCACACAAGTATTGGGATCATGCAATGGATGGAATGGATCAAAATCTCCTAATGGGTATGAGGAAACTATGGGGGTCTCCTCATGAGGAGAAACATCATATGGAGAAAATGGACAACATCCAAAACAATGCATATCCGAAGCTAGGTGGTCATGGCATGGTGTCGGTGTCAAAACCGGCGGATCTCGGGTAGGGGGTCCCGAACTATGCGTCTAGGCGGATGGTAACAGGAGGCAAGGGACACAGTGTTTTTACCCAGGTTCGGGCCCTCTCGATGGAGGTAAAACCCTACTCCTGCTTGATTAATATTGATGATATGGGTAGTACAAGAGTAGATCTACCACGAGATCAGAGAGGCTAAACCCTAGAAGCTAGCCTATGGTATGATTGTTGTTCGTCCTATGGACAAAAGACCCTCCGGTTTATATAGACACCGGAGAGGGCTAGGGTTACACAGAGTCGGTTACAATGGGAGGAGATCTACATATCCGTATCGCCAAGCTTGCCTCCCACGCCAAGGAAAGTCCCATCCAGACACGGGATGAAGTCTTCAATCTTGTATCTTCATAGTCCAAGAGTCCGGCCAAAGGTTATAGTCCGGCTATCCAGACACCCCCTAATCCAGGACTCCCTCAGTAGCCCCCTGAACCGGGCTTCAACGACGACGAGTCCGGCGCGCAAATTGTCTTCGGCATTGCAAGGTGGGTTCCTCCTCCAAATACTCCATAGAAGATTTTGGACACAAGGATATTGTCCGGCTCTGCAAAATAAATTCCACATACTGCCATAGAGAGAATAGTATTTACAAAAATCTAATCTTCTGACGTATTCCGTAGCATGACTTCACACCACGGCCAAGCTTTTATTCGAATCGTTTTACTGTCCCACCTCAGCGCGTTTAGCGAGGGGGTTTCCTTGGCACGTCTTGTCGAAGCAGAGATCGTGTCCCTATTCCGGGATTCTCATCATTACGGGCATGGGTAACCCAACCGTGCCATTGATTATGGCGCTTGGGAGATAAGCAAGTTTTACCAGGCAGATGGGGACACGCAGTTTCGTCCACCCATATAAGGGGATAAGGATCCACCTTTTTCATCCACACCTTCTTCCTCCTTTGCTCATCCATTCTCGCGCACTCGAGCTCCAGCGCCCAAGTCCGCATTCCCCACCTCAACTTTCTCCAGCCATGTCCGAAGCGGGAGGCAAGTGGATGGTCTCCTCCGTCACAGAGGGACACATCAAGAAACTGAGGAAAGCCGGATACTTGTCGGACGACATCACGCACCAGCTTCCAAACGAGGGGCAGCTTATCCCCACCCCCGAGCCCCATGAGAGGGTGGTGTTCCTCACCCATTTCCTCCGCGGACTAGGTTTCCCTCTCCACCCATTTGTCCGGGGCTCATGTTCTACTACTGCCTGGACTTCCACGATCTGGCCCCAAACTTCATCCTCAACATCTCGGCGTTCATCGTCGTGTGCGAGGCCTTCCTCTGCATCCAGCCCCACTTCGGTTTATGGCTGAAGACCTTCAATGTCAAGCCGAAGGTAGTGGGCGGCCGTCAGGCGGAGTGCGGAGGCTCCATGGTGGGCAAGATGCCCAACGTCCTATGGCTTGAGGGTTCCTTCGTGGAGACCATAAAGGGGTGGCAATCGGGGTGGTTCTACATCAACGAGCCGCGCGACCCTGCCTGGGTCGCAGCCCCCGAGTTCTGATCCGGAATCCCTACGCGGCTCACCTCATGGAAAGAGAAGGGCCTGCCGTGGGGTAAAAAAGGAGAGCTGACCGGACTCGAAACATGCCTCCAAAACTTTGTGAGCAAGAAGCTCAAGCTTGTCAACGCAGTCCAGGTCATGCTCATCCGCCGGATCCTCCCGTGCCAACAACGGGC